>NC_056731.1:1770212642-1770230142 GCF_019279795.1 Protopterus annectens
CATTAAAGGTCTGCATTAAATGCCTGTTTGTGTCTGTCTGTCTGTCTACCTGTATTAATGCATAATGATAACTCATGAAACATCCCTCATAGTGTATGATTTACCTCCAGCGAGCAACTACTGCCAGAAGAGCTTGGAAATTTAAACTAGGCACACTAATCCAACAACTGCTCTTCTTACCTTATATAGCATCCTCGAATCAAACCAAGAGAGACTCTTCAGTATTAAACAAAGAATACTCCAAGGTAATAATTTGCCGTAGTTAACATCTAAGCTAAATGAGCTGATAAAAATGAGGAAAAAGGTCTGGTCTGAATGAAAAAAGTGCATTATTAATGCAGCAAAACATAAAGCCTACATGAAATTAAAGTATATTACCATTCCAAGAAAGTCACCTAGTGTAGAACATGTATATATTTAAACAGTGAAAGCCAAATAGTTAGTAACCACTTTAATGAAAAAATACACAACAAAGCACAGACTTTAATTAGTCTACTTGCTACACCATGACTCCCACACATACATAACGCACAAATACACACAATCAAATCAAGCACCATTCAAGACCCCTACACCCAGACACACCAAACACACAACCAAACTTTTTATGTGAAATAAAAGCCTTCATACTACCCAACATGCAGGCACCCAAAATATGGACACATCCAAAACACGCACATGCCCAAAACACACATACACCCAACATGCACACATGTAAATTAATATAATCAGCTCAGAGAGTGTGATTAATTGTTGGTACATACCACACAAGACCCTGAATTGTAGAAACACCTGTCTTGCACCACATTCATGTCAATCACAACTCCGATCACTGCATAACACAAGCAGCATGTTTACTCAAGTATACACAAACCAAACCAAGCAAATCTGTGAATGATCACTCACACACACACATACACACACACACACACACACACACACACACACACACACACACACACACACACACACACGCACGCACACACAACTCAGAGATATCTTCATGTGCACTCAAACTCCTGAAATCTTTCCTGTATAGGAACAAAACAGCTCCAATTAAGGACAGAATTCACATATTTGCACGCATTCATGCGTGTGCACACACTCTCAGTGAAATGCTTAGTCAGTCAATATGCTAGACTTTGAAAATCTGCTTCTAGATCACTAGGGATGCAACAAAGAAGATGGCACCATACAGAACTTTATTCACAACCTTGGTACCATACAGAACTTTATTCACAACCTATCGGCAAAAGAAATGTTGGCAGGCACTCAGGCCACTTAACAGAAACAGGGTATTCCATAAACTAGCCACAAGTAACAGCATTAGTATAGATACCAGTAATGCAATCTAAAGTGCCATTTCCTGTCTACCTCTGCCATTCTTAACATTCTTAATAACATCCCCAGTGCCACCCAACCTACCGAGCTTCATTATGTAGTCCATAATCCTACCATTCATTTCAAATATTTCAATAAAAAGATAGTCAAAGGATTGCTTCCCAGAACTGACCACAGTTGTGACCCACATGATCATGTACTACACTCAAAGTTCCTGCAACATGGGAGAAGCATGTTGTGTAGGCCATTAGCTTATATTTCAACCTTTCTTTGACATAAGGGACACTCCCCTTAGCTATAATCATTCTGCTCCCAAAAAAAAAAAAACACCTTCCAGTTCTGCTACTGACAATTATCTGTCCCTGTAGCAAACTTCTGTTGCTCATTTACATCCAAACATTTGAATATATCCACAAATATGATCTGCTGTCAAACAGACAATGTGGGCTTGGGTCAAAATTACAGGTATGTACTCATTGACATATGACACACTCTCAGTTATGGAAAAAGTCTCACTTACAGGTGACTTCTGTTTTGCCTTGAAGAAGCCTTTGAGACTGCATATCATCCAAAATGACTACTAAACCTGTCTAGGTGCATCATTTCCAGGGAAGCAGTACAGTGGTTTGGCAACTGTCTTTCAGATAAGACCTTTCTGGTTACAAGCCAAAACATTCACACTGATTTTGGTACCATTACCAAAGAAATGACACGAGGCTGTGCACTTGGCCTGTTATTGTTCTCCATTTTTGAATGACCACCCATAGGACCTATCAGGTTACAGATGCATCATGTACATAGATGACATTGTTATTACCAGTGCGGGGAAATGCTACTACAAACTAAGCATAACACTCCAAAGACTTTGGCATTATCAAACTAACAACATTCAAAAATCCAAAGTCAAGCCGTGCTGTTTGGCACCCTCAAAAGAATGTCAAGTGTCCATTCCTTATACATAAAAGACCACACAAGCACCTGTCTTCCTTTTGTGACCCATTGGAAGTATTTAGGGGTAACTCCTGGCCAAAGCCTTTCTTTTGACTCACATGCTGAGCAGTAGAGTTTAAACCCCCTAAAAGTTTCTTACAGGGTATTTCATCTACTTCATGCAGAACCTAGAAAGACAAGTCCCAAAAGTGTGTTAATCCAAAGAGTACAGCATAGTCTGCCTATAATCACCCTCCTTTATACCAGTAGTACACTTATACACTTATTATACAAACCACAGAAAGTAAAATACTTAAGTTTACTTCTGTGGAATTTTATTTGTTTTCAGAATTTATTTGGTCAATAAGCTGAGTGGGCTACCTAGTTTTGTAATACTCTAACTTTGTAAACTTAAAGGTTTCTTTGCCTTCATTCCACAATTTTATGTGTACAGAATAAATTAGAGGGTTGTTGAAAACCTAAAACTTAATTCAGCCTTTGAGCACTTCAAGAAGACTTTTACTTGAAGAGGATGACCTATAGCCAAAAGTGAGCACCTCACTGTTCTTGCTTATAAAGAATATTTACCCTGGAGTGTGAGAATAATGTTTAATTAGTCTAAGACATAATCAGAATGAAGCTGTTCTCTTGATCCATGTAAAATAAAAGAGCAGTGAATGTTAGGTGTAGAAGGCAGAAATTTGGGGTATTCACTTTTTGGTGGTAAGAGTGATATTGTAATGCTCACTGAGAGGGGATGACAGCATTACAGGTCAGTGGAATCGGTGGGCTCTTTTGGTAAACAAGCAGTGTTTTCACTGTGTACCTCGGGATGGCAGGGCTGAGTTTGTGCGGTTTCACCAAGCATACTGGTTTCTAAGAAGATTAAACTAGGTTGAGGTCTGAAAGGATAATAGTGCTCTGATAATACAAACAGGATGTTATGACATAATGTGACACCAGGGAAGAAGGTAGAGCTTTAGACTTTTCTCTACAACAGCTCAAAGAGTAACTCAGCTAGAACCAACATCCTCTACGTTGAGGGAGAAGGCAATTTGACAGAGACTGTCTCTCTACCTCAGCCAGGAAGACACCACAGTTTGCACTTTTCAGATAAAAATAGATCCTGGAAATTGTTTTTAGAAGGCTGACCTTTTTTAGTTCCATTTATTGACAGTATGGAAAGCGTTGTACCGCATCGTATGATGCAGTGGCATAACTAGGGTAGGACGAAGGGGGCAGTCTCCCCAAGTGCAAGGTGTCAGTTTTTGAATGCAGGTACTGCATTTGTGGCTAGGTCTGAAATACTTTAGCATGCTGTGTGTGTGCTGTAGTGCAGTACCGACATTCACAATTGAATGACGATGCTGTGTTTTTGTTCAGCGATGAACTCCGTACTCTGTGTATGGTATGTATGTGTAGTAAAGAAGTAATGAGGCCAGCAGCTAGGTGGCTGTGAAAAATGATTTTATTAATAACACATTAAACTTCCATCTCACAGACCGGTTTCGGCACAGAGTTAGCTTAGCCTTCTTCAGTTTGATCAAACTGAAGAAGGCTAAGCTAACTCTGTGCCGAAACCGATCTGTGAGATGGAAGTTTAATGTGTTATTAATAAAATCATTTTTCACAGCCACCTAGTTGCTGGCCTCATTATTTCTTTTGGATATCCTGTTTGGCCGTGCAATTTTCTCCTTGCAGGGGACTGTTTTTTCATGTATGTGTAGTAAGCCACTTGTATTTGTAGCAAATGCTTTGCTATAGTTTAAGGTAGACTTTTTTTTTTTTTGTTCTGGAGGTGAGGGGGCAGTAGATCAGGGAACCACACAGGGTGATGTAAGACCTAGCTACAGGTTAAATGTGATGTTCTTCTTTTGAAATGAGGATGGGAACACCGGAGACAAATGTGACACCCAAAAGTGCAGTATAATTCCATCTCTCTAAATCTCAACAGCATATGTGAGCAGAGTATGCATGAAAACATTGGTGTGTTTCCTACAGTACTCACATATTTAGTTCTAGCCTGAGGTTATAATCATTAATGAGACTTCTGGAGTAAAAGCTTCACAAAAAGGCTTAGATTTTTGTCTTGTTATACAGGGGAATTGGAAGATTTCATTGTACAGGTAGATATGAGGCCCAGCATGTGAAAAACTGTGCCTTAACAAAGAAAAGCAAGTAAGCCAGATGGCAGAGGTTAAATGTAGTGAGAGATGCTGAATCTATTTCCTAGCAGAGGTGAAGCTTGTGGAAAGGTATTTGGCCATGCATTGTTCTAAAGTGTAAATGTGTATTTACATTAAAACATTTGGTTCTTTTTACTTCAAAGTAAAAAAAGACAACAAGATCTTGGACAAAGGTGACATTGTTTGAGTCGAGTATAGATTAAACAAAAATACTGGTAGTATTAGCTGCAAAGTCCAAAACCCATAATGGACTGTGTTGTCTGTTGTGCTTTTACTTCCTTCCTTCCTCTACAGCCTCCCATGCAGCCGTGTGGTAGTGAAATGAGGAATTTGGTATTCTAAAGGGATAATCTGCATGTTACATGCACTTTGACCTCTCCCACCTGATGTATAATGAACCAGGCTTTGAGAACAACTCTTTCTATCTGCTGCTGTTATTTTTGTATTTGCTATTCACTAGTCCACTAGCCAAACCACTAAGATCATTAACATTGTTGTTTTTTAATACAATACTTGTCATTTTTTTTTATTTTTGCTTACTTTTTTAGTTGAATTATTCTTTGCATCCTTACCCAATGGAAACCATTAATGCAAAATGCTCATTAAAAAACTGTAACTGGGTTTGCATTAATTTGAATGAATTGATTTCTAGCATTTTATGTGAACGGCATACTGGCCTGTTAGTAGCTTATATTCATTCAGTTCTGTGTACGTATAGAGAATATTTAAGCACCAGAAGTAAATATGCAGAAATTGTAAGATACACTAATAAGCAATAATACTGTGAATTGTGAAGTCTGTGTAAAATACAAATACAGGTTAACACTTATGATCTCAGCTCCCTCTACAGAGGACACAAAGAAAAATTCTTACTGGACATCAACAAATATGTAAAATATTAATACAGGCAGCAATTGAGACATAAAACATGCTGCACAATCATTAAAGTAAAATTTATGAAAATCACTGTACTGTGTAGCAATAGTTATGAACTGAAGGTCTTTACATTAAATACAAAATTAATCTCTGTGCAAGTGTACACCTGTGTAAAGGCATGCACAATTGTCAAGATGGAATGATGTTTTTATAACTAATTTATTTGCAATGAACTAGTAATGCAGTGAAATTTCTATGTTCTTTATACAGTAAGAAATGACATAGTAGAAGTCACTGGAGCACTGTGTTTTATTTTGACTATAGGAATGTATCACAATGGCTTTCCTTTTCAAAGCCCATTAAGGCATGTGTGGTGTAACTGCATATGATGCCCTAGTCTTATATTATTGGTTCATTATGATGTGCCAAACAAGGAGAAAGCTTTCTGCTTTTTGGTAGGTTAGGTGACTCTTCCGGTAATTCTTCCATGGTGACCACATGCCACACTTTGGAGATATAATACAAAAGTTGGCATTAATGAGTTTCTTCAGGACCATTATTTCTGCATGGATGTTGTACCTCTTAAATGTATGGATTTTCACAGAATGTCCAGATTTTGCATCATATTTTTGGTCTGTTTCTCATAAAATTGTGTTTATCTGGCAAGTTATCGGTAAATAATTGAGTATTGAAGTCAGGAAATAAAGACAGACGTTTAAGTTTCAGACTTCATGCCTTCAGAAAATTCATACTAATGCAAAACCTGTCAGGACTGTCCTTTGGTCATCTGGTGCCCTAGGCAAAAGGTCTCCACAGCACCCACTCAACACCACCCTGTGCCCCATCCTGGTCTACCTACACCATGCAGAGTACTGGAAAACCACTCCTGCTAGAACAGCGCCCTAGGCAGCTGCCTAGTTGTCCTATGCCTAAGGCCGGCTATGAAACCTGTTATTCTGTTAACTTTCTAAGTCTGTAAGAGCAATACTTAAATGTATCCCTATTTTGGGGTCTTTGTCTCCCCCATTACTTATGGCTTTGTCTAGATTTTTTGCTGTAAGAGGCTGAGAGGTATGATGGATATGCTTTTGCTTCAATGTAAGCTACTTTTACATCTAGTGAGCAGGATATTATTAGCATACACTAGATGTGATGCTGTTGGACCCTAGCATAAGGTGGAATGACAAAACTGAAAGTAGATGCTGACCCAGCAACTGCTGGACAAGCTCCGGGAGGCGGTGTAAACAATTTTAGATGAGTTTGGTGTGCTCAAAAGATGTTAAAGTATAGAGAGGAGAAGACAATAAAACTGAACCCTCTTGCACTATGTTAAGCATCAGTTACAGTTACTGTCAGTCTTGTTGTTTTTCAGTGAACCTTGATACAGTAACCCTGTTCCATCAACTTAAACAAAACTGCTAAAATATTTCATATGGAAAGCAAAGACCCTCACACCATCAATTCAGGCTTCACCCTTTTTCTCTTTACTTAATATAACAAACTTTGATGTCATACAACCTTGGGGTAAATTGTAATAATCATAGTTTTAAGGCCATTTACTAGAGAATTAAGGTTTGCAGAAAAGCCACCTGATTAACTAAGTGGAGTCTGATTACATGAAACACTACAACTCTCAAGCTGTGAAACTTCACTACAAAAGGTTTAAAAGACACAATATCCTGGTGAAACTTCACTACAAAAGGTTTAAAAGACACAATATCCTGCCTGCTTCAGTAGGACATTATGGGGTACTTAAATGATATGGCACACTGTAAGGATGTCAGAATGTTTTTATTTAATTTCTTTGGTCTCCCGCCCTTTCATGTTTCTCAGGCCCCAGTCTAATTTAGTCTCATTCATTTTTCCCAACCCGTACCATCCCAGGACACAAAGCAGGGGGTTGGAGAGCTGTGGAGCATTAGAACAGTCCAACAAGGTGAGCTGGGGAGCATTGGAACAGTCCAACAAAGTGTTAGCAGATTTTTTGCATGGTCACAACACCCCCCCCCCCCCAATGACTGGAAAGCAAAGTAGAGTGCCCACTACTATGGACATACAGCCACTCCTTAGGGGGCTTATGCTCCCTATAGTCCAATTTGCAAGCACTGCAGTCAAGTACAGCTTTTTAAAAAGAACTCTGCCAAGAAGTGCCATCCCACCAATATGGATCAGTCTATATCCCTCCTCAGCCAGTCCATCCAGCACATAGGCCACTAATTGTAGCCAGGTCATCTGGGGTGAAGTCACAAACAAATATTCCATGGTATGAAATATATCGGTATCCAAACTTTTGTTTTGTAATTTCTTAGATGTACATATATATATATATATATATATATATATATATATATATATATATATATATATAATGTGTAGAGGCCTGTGGAGTATGTTTAATCTGATTTGCTACTAACTGCGGTTTTATTATGCAGTTGTTTTCATTGTGTTACTGTTCGCATATTTAAGAACTTCAGTAACTTGTGACAAGTTTGTGTTATCTTTTGTAGGGGCTTACCATTTGCGAATTGATTTCTGTTGTCATTCTTTGGCTGTGTAGCGTTTGTATTTGTGATCTGTGCACACAGCAGTCTTGTCCAGTTTGGACTGTGCTGACCATGCTTACAGACCTGACATAAGCCTACATAGCACTTGTTAATGCTGTTCTGCCATACTTGCTATAATACCGTGCATTTTTCACTAAGTCTAACTGTTTTGAAGATCTAACTGTATAACCAGGTCCTGCTGATAGTATACTAGTATAATGTATATTAGCCACAGATTCATGTTGAGTCACTGAAGGTAATGTCGGTGAACATAAAAAGTGGAACGATTTGCCGAAACCACCTTCAATGAACAACTCAACAATTTTGTTTTTGCAGGGGCGCACCCCCATGTGGGACACCCATTACAACCCACGGACTTATATTTACCAACTCTGAGGTCACAGAATAGTGGGAAAAAAAAGTAACTTTTATTGTCAGTGAAAGTAATTTTGGGGAACACACTCACTCTTTCTGAGTTTGGCAAAATTTCACTTGATGACACTACGTGCTCCCATCATCCATAGAGCATGTCTGACTAGTGTTCATAGTTCTTATGGTTCGTGTAGCAGAACGATGTCCCAGTCAAAGCCACTTAACAAGGATACTCAACGCAAAACAGACAAAATTGGGCCACATCCCATATGTGTACAGTAATCATTCATAGTATGGCCTTTCCCTTATATGATGCCTAAGTGTATCTGGCACATGGACTGGATGTAATGTATATGATGATACTTTTGTGTTACGTTCATTATGTTTATTGTACTTATGCTGATACCTGCACTATACAGTTTCCATATACACTGTCTCATATTGAGCTGTAGTGTCTTTGCTTGTACCATATGGGCCTTTCTGTTGTACTGTTGCTCTTTTATGCAGTCACGCTGTTATATAGTGAGTGAAACACCCAGTAGATAAATGGAGACTGAGATATTCAAATCCTGAATTACAAGTTGGAACTTGTTAGCAGCTCATAGCCTTAAAACTCTGCACTATATTGCCAGAACTGTTGATCTAGTAGTTACAACCAAAGAGCTTTGGCAAAGCAGTCACAAATAAGTCGGCCAAATGTCAGGTAAAAGAATCACCAGGTATATAGATGTTAACAGTACCTGCAAGACGTAAAAATGAGAATAGTGCTGGCGGACTGCATTTAATGTCTGTCATGCTACTAACAGTGTATATCTTACAAAGCAGGCAGGTTAAAAACTTTTCTCACAAAACAAGTAAACACACTGCTTCATTATATTCTAGTACAGCCTTCTCTAAATGACTTAATAAGGAAGTCAGGTTGAAATATTTTCTGGGCAAATATTTTATTATGGGAAGGGTTTTTACTAGACTGTTGAATGCATTTGAATAAATTGCTTAACCAATTTATAATTTACTGGACACTAAAGTATTCAAAAAAAATATTCAATATGCTTTGTATACTTGGAGTTGGTTCTTTGCTGGCTGCACAAGTTACTTGTCTGCTAGAAAAGAGAACACCAGCTAATAGCACCTGGAGTCCACTTAGGTGGAAATCTAGAAGGATGGAAAGTGGAATGTCAGATGGGGCTGGCTGTGAAGCAGGGTTCAAAAGGTTTTGCAAGTAGTAGCACAAATGGTCTGTAAGGAAAAGTATGATTTCTGCTGATGATCTAAAGATCTGCAACACTGATGATTTACAAAAAAATGTAGAAATTAGGAAAAAGAACTTCATAAGGGTGAACAACTGATCAGAGTCATTTCATATTAAATTTAATGCAGAAAAATGCAAGGAAATGCAGCCGCAAAGTAAATGTATACAGAGACTGGATTTGTAACAGTTACATGAATTAAAACAAATAAACCAAAGTTATACAGGCAGTGTAGAACAGCATTAATGAACAGTGGTACGACACTGTTGTGCATCAGAAGAAAAATCCACAATGGAAAATAAGCAGTTATTATCATTCTTTGCAGGCAGCTGGTAAGGTTCAGCCTGAGATTATTTTGCAATCTAGAAATCTCATGTCTACAGGGGCATAAATAGGAAGAAGTTAGTTTGGAAGAAGGGTAAAATGGTGGACTGTCAGAACTAAAAGTAATATAAAGAGATAATAGGAAGTGTTCAAATGCAGTGTTTAAAAAGAGACAAAAGAGAAACACAAATGAAATATTTAAGTGTTTGATGTGACTCATCATGTCCGTGTGCGTACCATATTTTGAAAGAAATTACAAGCACAGTGGCCAAAGTTTTAAAGTCCAAAGTAGATTATTCAGTTAAGACACAAGGAAGTAGTTTTTGTTAATGACAGTGGTGGTTGAATGGAAAAACATTCAATAAGTAGCATGTTCAATGTTTCCCATGATATAGCCATGCAGCAGTAATACATCTGAGGTGTGCACAGACCACCCCTGTACTGAAGTACGTCCTCTTGTGTGCCTTGTTACATGCTCATCTTTCTTAGTTTTGCTTAGAGATAATGTGCCATACTTATTTATTTTCTTTATCTGGGCAGAGCCCATTTTCAGTGCAGATCCAGGTAATTGTTCTCCTAAGGTAAACTATTAATTGAAGTATCAGTAACATGCCATAGATGTAACACAAATAAAGTGTGCAAATGACAGCAGTATAAATAAAACATAGGTTCATAGGTTCATACTAGGCTATCTGCCCTAGGGCATTTATAAGCCTAGCCAGAGTGTGTTTGGCTTTCGCCACCCATTTTAAATGAATTTTGCTATTCCCTTTTTCGAGGTTAGTATACTGTGCCTCTGTCTAACAGTGACACAGAAGTGATACCCGGGGTAAACCTACGATCTCCCATCCACTCATCAAGATTCCTCTTGAATGAGGGACTCTGCCTAACCTGGACTGGGATTTTATTCCAGAGTGAAGGGAGCCTCTGGGTTATGAATCTGTCCCTCCAGCATGTCCTATTTATTTCAGTGCTGAGGTTCAAGTCTCTTGAGCGCGTAGCTCAATGGGATTTGGATTTTCTGAGGTGCAGCATGTCCATTAATTCCGGGTTGGACATGGCTTTATACGTCAGGCACAGATCGCCTCTGAGCAGGCGGTATGCCACTGAGTAGAGCTGAAGTTTCTTTAACCGGGCAGCATATGGCATCTGTTTGAGCCCTTTGATCCTCTTGGTGAGGTACTTTTGGGGTCTTTCCAGTTGCTGCAGGTGTCTGGTAAGGTACATCCCAAAAGGGGCATTGTATTCAATTATGGGCTTAATGAGGGATGAGTAAAGAGGCATGATGACCTCCCCTGATCTAGATGTGAATCCCTTCATGATTAGGTGGGCTATATAAAATGTTTTTCTAACCACTTTGGCCACGTGGTTGTCAGATGAGAGATTGCTATCAACTTGGGTCCCCAGGTCCCTAATTACTTCTTCTGTACTTAATGGATTACCACCTATGTGGTAATTTGTGGGCACTTTGTTTTTGCCAAAGGGGATGACTATACACTTTTTGGCATTTAGCTTGAGGCCATGGCTGTGGCACCAGTTGTCTGTTTCTATGAGGCCCTTTTGGAGGATGCTTGTGTCGGCTGGAGAGTCGATTATGGCACCCAGTTTGCAGTCATCTGTGAACTTGTTCAGCCACAGTCCTTCCGTGTTGGCCTGTACCTCCGAGAAGTATATAGCAAACAAGAGAGGTCCCAGGACTGAGCCTTGTGGGATGCCACTTGTAACTGGTTTGGAGTCTGACATGGCTCCAGCAATTCTAACCATGTGGGTTCTGTCCTTGAGCCAGTTTGCAACCCATCTAGTGACATAGGGGTTTATATTTAAGCTGGTGAGCTTATCTATAATGCCCAAGTGGGGTATTGTATCGAAGGCTTTTGCGAGGTCCAGGTAGGCTATGTGGACCACCTTCCCTCGTCAATGGCCTTGATGACTGTTTCAAAGAAATAGACCAGGTTTAAGAGGCAGGATTTGCCCTTAACAAAGCCGAACTGGGTAGGATCCAGTGTCTGTAGGTCCCCAATATCTTTATTTATGAGGTCCATGATGATCCTTTCCATAGCTTTGCATACCAAGCTAGTCAGGCTTATGGGGCGATAGTTTCCAGGATCCGTTGAGGCACCACCTTTGTGGAGAGGGACCACTGTTGCTGTACGCCACTCTTTGGGTACATATCCTGTAGTAAGGCTGAGATTGAACAGTAGTTTTATGTTTGGGTTTAGCTCTTCTTGGAGTTCATGTAGGACGCAGCCCGGGACACCGTCTGGTCCCATTGATGCTGTGCTTTTTGCTTTGGAGAGGGTGGCTCTTACCTGAGCATCTGAGATGTCAGGGGGGGCAGCACTCTGCTGAGATAGATATTTGCCCTTTTGGTGGGGAGGGTGGGGGGGGGAGTTTGCGCTGAACCTGTCAGCTAGGATGTTGGCAATGTCTGTGGGTTCAGTGTATTTTTTGTCATTTTGGACTAATTCTGAGCATATCTGGGAATTCCTACCCAGGTTCCTAACATAACTAAAGAAAGCCTTGTGATTATCCTTAGTGTCCTGTGCAATTTTTTCCTCGAAGCTGGCCTTAGACGATTTTATGAGTGCCCGTAGTTTTTTGCTAATACTGATCAGAGATGCCTTCCCTTTTTGGGATTTTGCTCTATCATGTAGTAGCTTCCTCCTTCTATTGTGCAGTTTGTTTATGGCTGGGGTCCACCAGGCAGGACGTCTGCCTTTGAAGGATTGGGTCTTGGTTTTATTTGGGATTGCATGATCCATACATTCCTGAAGGTGTTCATAGAATGTGTTTATAAAGGATTCTGTGGTCTGGGCCGTATTTTCCACAGGCCCTGGGGCTTTGAAGGATTCCACCTCGGTTTTGAGGAGTGTGAAATTTGCTTTAGAGAAGTTTTTCACTGTGGTTTTCTGGGCAGGGGGTGGGGTCGGGATGTGAATATCCAGTGAGATTAGTTTATGGTCTGATCTTACCAGTGAGGGATGCACTTCTGGTCTGGAGCATAGAGTCCCCATGTTGGTGATGATCAGGTCCAGTATGTTTTCCCTCTTGTGGGAGTGGTAACAAGTTGTTCCATAGCATTTGAGTTTATAAATTCTAGGAACCTTTGGGCTAGGGTGTTGGAGCTAGAGTAATGCTCCCAGTCTATGTTTGGGTAGTTGAAGTCGCCCAATATAATGGTGTTTGGAGAGACCTTCATATTTTCCAGTGTTCTCAGGAAGGCCGAGTGGGGTTCCTGGGTTTGGGAGGGTGGTCTGTAGCAGGCTATAAACTGGAAGGCAGTTTTACCCACTGTTAGTTGCACGTGGATAGTCTCTGATGCTTCGTGCTGTGCCACCAACCTGGAGGTGTGGGTATCTTTGACGAATATTGATACTCCCCCTCCTTTTGTGGTTCGGTCCAAGTTTTGGGGCCGAAAAGCATGGTATGAGGTATAACCTGGTAGTGCTGGGGTGCTCTCGGGAGCCTTGAACCAGGTTTCTGTTACTGCACAGATATCGATGTTCTCAATGCTAAGGAGAGTTTCAGGTGTGTGCATCTTGAGGTTTAGACTTCTGGCGTTGAGTAGCATTACTCTTAGTTTCTTATCCCTTGTGATACCTATGGAGGCGGGTTTGTCTTTTGAGCCTTGCCTAAAAAAGGCACTATGGGGGTAGCAAGAGCCTTTGCCGATATCTGAAAGCCCAGGGGTGACAGGTGCAAGCCGTCCCTAGTGAAGCATTGTGGCTTGTCGAGCATGTCATCCCAGGCTGACAGGCATTGGATCCCCTTTGAATGACACCAATACTTAAGCCAATTGTTGAAATTGATCATCTTGCCTTCATATTGTGGCATCATTCTTGGTGAGGGTAAGATGCTACTCATGGTCCGGGTCATACCGGCCTGGGCTACATGCTCAGAGAGCTCCTCTATGTCTCTTTTCATGTAGTCCAGGGAGGTACATCTCAGGTCATTCACACCAGCATGGACAATGACTGAGTCATATTTGTACTTGCCTTAGAGTGACCTGAGTGCTTGTGTTATGTGGCGGATCCTAGCACCCGACAGGCAGCTCACCATGACATTCTCCTTGTTCAGCCTGGTGAGCGGGACGTCAGTGTGCCTGACGATAGAGTCACCTATTACAAGTGTATCAGGTGTGATGTTTAGCCTTAAGGGCTGTGACTTTTCGGCACACTGGCTTTGTGAGCTATGTGTTGCACGTGTCTTGTTTTGGGGTAGCGGTTGCTTGGGTGTCTGCTTTGGAGGTCTTTGCTGCTTAGGCAGATTTTTATTTAGAGCCTCTGAGTATGTTTTTGTGTGTTTATGTGTTTGGTTTGCTGTCGTAGTAGGTCTTTGTGAGACTGGAATTGTAGTGAGTGTGGTTTCCTTCTCCTCCTGACCGGTTACGCCAGTACTGAGTTGAGAGAGCTTAGCCTCCAGTTTGGCTATATGGTTGCATCTCTCACATGTGTTGGAATTTGTTGGGAGGAGGAGAGGGTTGTCTGTGTACATGAGGCAGTTGTAACATTGCCTCAAGATTCCCAGATTCACCAGCTGGACCGGAGAGGAGATTGACAACTGACCTTCATTTATTCACAATTGCATGCTCTTCCAAGGTAATGAGCAATCTGTGTTGGTGGTCAGATGTCCCCCTCTCCATCTATCATGGAACACTGTCAGAGATGTTGCTCCTTGCCCTAAAGCTGGGGGGGACTCCAGATTGAGGGGAGGCACAGGTGCAAGAATAACTTGCTACACATCTGAAAATGAGGTATGGCCTTCTGTCTTACCAAATTTGTCTGCATATCAGGTGTGCTGACTGGAAGTCTCTTAAAATGTGCGTCATGCAAAACGTAACAGTTAAGAAATAGTTATTGTGTGTAGTTAGTGATATCATCACTGTAATTATCTAATACATTCTTGAAACCAGTTCTTGAATTGATGAAAATATTCTCTAAGGGATAGTATTCTTCAGTGTAAAAATTATAAGAGAAAGTTTTTGCAGTAAATACTTGACTAAAATCAACAGTCAAAAATAAATTCTGAAAACAAGTAGTAGAATTATTTGGAGCTCATTTTATATCCAAAATTTCAAATAACAAAGATTCTTCATTAGCTCTGTAAATTAAACAAATTTTCCCCTCATGTTATCAATATGCACCTAACCAATGATTACGGCATAAAAAGCTAGCAAAGTACAGTTTATCTGTCACATTAATAACTCTTCTTGCTACAAAATGTGGTATTTTTTAAACGTTCATAAGCAAGGTTTTTGATATAAAAGTAAATTCTGACCCATCCTCCAATATTGACCTAACCAAGGTGACACAAATATAGATAATAGATTTCCTTATTTTATTTACTAAACATTCTAAGCATCTGAGATACAATTCTGTAATGTGTTTTAAGGATCTCTGTGTCATGGATTCAAAGACAAAGCCAACAAATCCCTGAAATGTAGAGCAAGAAAATGAAATTCATCCTCTTTGAACTTTGCTAAAATGAAACTGATACAGTAAAACAAGACATTAACCCAACTCACACATAATACACAACAATAAAATCCTTTCCCCAGTGTTTAGACTAGTTTCATAAGTAGTTACTAGGCTTATGGTCCAGGAGACTGTTAAGGACCCTAGCCCACATACCCCTAAGCACTGTGTAGTGAAGTTACTTGCTCAAAGTCACGCAGTAGGCAATTGAAGGTGGAAAGATTCAAACCCTATATCCTTGGAACAGGAAGCAGCTCATTAACAAGTGAGAGTTTTAGTCTTCTCTGCTTACTGACAGACATTGACAGAGATTTCAAAATCCAGACTGCAACCCATAGGGATTCAACAGTTTAGACTTTGAAATGACTACATACTTTATTTTAATAATTCTGTTTTAAATGAGCAGACAGTGGCAACTTTGGCCACTGTACAACAACAACAACAACAACTCAATGAATGCCTATCCTGGCTTGTCTGTGTACACTGTACCTCTGCCAGGAAATTAAATTATCCGCATTTGGAGTCACTATTCCTTTTTTGCTTTTGCAACATTTTTGCAGTTCCAGATGACTATCAAATCTTCCCCCAAACCACCCCACAGACTAATTTCTCTAGAATGCCAGCCTTTTGGCTCATTTGTTCATACTAGGCAAAATTCAGGTGATCCAGGAGTATAGTGTTATCACTTGCATGCTGGTAATCATTTTTTTCCCAGCATCGAACCTATTCAAAGGGTTGAAAGATTGCGTGTGCAATAAACTGTTGCAAAGACACTGATGCCTCTCTCTACAACATATTCAGTTACCTCAGCCCCTGTAAACAGAACAGGTGTCCACCTGAGACTCCAACAGGGAGACTGTACCCAGACAAGTTTCCCCCTTGCACTCAAGACAAGTGAATAGAAAAAGTTTCATCATTCCTCTCCCATACACATGAAAGCTTCTCAGTGCCCAAGCCATTAATCAAAGTATTGCCACCTGGATCATAAGTGAGGCTTTATTCTTATGTGCCAGGGAAGCTGACCAGTGTCACTTTGAAGACATAGTTTGCAAGGCAGCTGGCTGAGAGATGTAAATTCCTTGTTGCCACACATTTTGCTAAGATACAGTGATATGCTATTACGTGTAGTTAGTAATACTAAACCTCTGCAGCTGCTACCGTGATTGCTTCTGGTTATCATTTACTCTGTTTATCATCCTTACTGCTAATGTGCAACTATTCTCTTATTGTCAGTTTGAATTTTGTTATTCTTCTTTTTTTTTATTTTTCTTTAATGTGTGCTTGTTTAAATTATGATATATTTATCTTTCTTGCCTAAATGGCCCAGGTCATGGCTAAAACGGGTCCTCAGACCAGTTCATTTACCCAGAAACAGAAGTTAAATGAATGAGTAAATAATAACTCTCGTTGCCATGCCATGCTTGTTGGCATTTGTGCCATTTCTTTTGTGATGACCTGCACTATTTGAATATTGCTTACTCACTGATCCTTTAACCTGGTGCGCTAATGTCACTGCTGAGTCGTTCTTTATTGCTTGCACTATTGTCTGTCCCATATATTGTCTCCTGTAACATTGCTGATGTCTGTAGTAATCTGCATCCTGCCATCTATTACTTTGTTGCTCAATTGTATGTGTATTATCACAGCATCTTTTCTTCTCAGATATACTGTTTTAATTTCTTTATTGTATGTGCATGCATGCAGTAATTTTAACTCTACTTAGAAGCTGATTTTTTAATGCTTTTGCTTGCAAAGAAGAAACCTTTTAATCTGAAGAAGTATGGTTGCAAAACCTTGTTAATAAAGTTTTTCCTGTGGTGATTTGACATGGTCTTTTTGGAGTTTTGAAGACATCTTTTAGCCTTTAGATATGTATGTTACTTCTGGGAAGATAGCACTATTGTAGAAGGCAATGTAATAGAACACAGCTGAAAATTATCAAAATCAAAAAATATTTTATGAAACACTACTTCATCAAGAATGGCCATGCAAAGCATTATACGCATCATTTTTTTGTAGTTGGCAAATCTCAGTAGTATTTCCCTAGAGAAAACAACATAAATTAACTGTAAAGCTGAACTTAAACCTACTAAACCCTATTTACCTAACCATAACTGTAACCGTAACTATAAATCTAACTCTAACTATAGCCCTACTTTTGACTCCTACACTAAATCTATACCAAATGTAAGCATAAGCTTAAC
>NC_056731.1:1770235142-1770315142 GCF_019279795.1 Protopterus annectens
CTTTGTTTATCTGTCTTTTTTTCTCACTGATACCATAACAAGAGGTTTAAGGATATGAAGTTTCACTTTGTTACATGCGCTTCTTTTTTAAAGAAGTAGACACCTCACAGTCATATGTGCTAGGTCTAAGCCGAATAGCTAAAAAATCTACAGGCCAAAATGTACTCTAAACAGTATTATCTATCACTGTAAAACAGCATTTAATAATTAGCAACTATATATTTTGTATGTTGGATAGCATTATCATGTTTTATGTATGTGTAGCAGATTTGTCAGCAAGTCTAATTGACAAGGGTTTCTGTTTGGAATGTATTATTTTACAGAACTGTTGTATGTTTTAGACTAATGCTGAACCTTGGCAAATGAGGACTGCCTTGAAATGTATTCTTTTCCAAGTTTTTTTTCTCTGAAATAAGATGCATTTTTTTTAAACACATTTTAAGCTTTTCATTATATTTGTCATACTTGTAGTTAGATAACACAACATACTCTTGTATTTTTAATTAGACCCTCAAGTATTATGAATTTATGTTATTATACGGGCTTTATTTTAGTTTTCAAGATGCATTCCTTTTCTGCTAGAGTTCTTGCTTGACAAATGAGGATGGAATGCTGTGAAACGTCTTTAAACTACAATTGGTACAGTGCTGTCAGAATGATAATCCGTAAAAGGGAACTCTGTTTAGATTCTAAATGTCTCCTGTAATAATTTGGGAAAAGTAAGCTCCTAGACTTTCTTATTTATATTTTCTTTTTATTGTTTGTTATCTGCATTTCACCAGGCTTATGGTAACTACTTTCACAGTAAATACAACAATGTAGATATTATGCCAATATTAAGGTGGTTGCCTGTGCAATTCAATTCCATATTGCAAGTAAGCCTGAGTATTTTTTTTTACCTTGATGCAGAAAGGCAGCCATGTGTAAGATTTAATATGCATCCTAATCTATCTTGTCACTGCAGTAGCCATGGGTGTTGTGTTAAAAGTATGAGCAGCCATTTTCTTCTGTTTGTCTTTACACAATGGAATGGCTACACATGAATGTCAAGCAGAACTCCACTGTGTAATTATTTGGATGACAATTAGAACATAGAGCAGGAAAGCCCCAGGGTTAAGATTACCTTTAGACATAAGCTGTACGGCTTTAAGAAGGCTGCAAGCAGGAAGCAGTTAATGCCAATAACACAAATGCAATTAAGGTACACATCCAGTACAGATTTTAAAATATTGTTTTAGGTCTCATAAAATGAGTTTTGCATAGTATATTGTTATGTTTTTCTCTTCATGTTCAGATATTTGTTTTACTAAATTAAATCTGATGTTTCCAAACTGATGTGGAGAAAGTTGAGATTATCAGTATTAGGCGTTTTCTTTACCTGTTGTTGATTCTATTTAAAGCTTAATGTTCTTGAGGATATAAAATGAAATCAGCACTCATTTTCTGACAGATCAGTTTTAAAATAAGGGGTAGCCATTCGTAGCACGTCCCTGTTTCTTCTCTAGGAAAATCTTAAAATAGTACTGCTACTTTTAGTAGAGAGTTGCTTGTTTATCATTATAGGACCGTAACTGCCCCAAAAGAAAAATAAGTACTCAAGACAGTTAGCAGAGTAATATTGCATGCAAAATCTGATTTTTTTTCTTGCTGTATTGCATGTAGACTGTTGTCTGCTTTTTTTTTTTTTTTTCTGCATTTAAACATGCTATGTGAGTAAATGTCACGTTCTAATATGCTTTTTTGAATTCAGACTTGTTTGGGTCAGATGTACAATATTTAAATGTGCACATTTATTTCCTACAAAATCATGTTTGTTTACTTTCATACTAGAAGCGTGTGCTCCCCATTTTAGCTCCAGCATACCCATCTCCTAAAAGCTTTGGGATGTTTATTCCCAGAAAATCCCTTGGAAAGGTATTAAATTAATGTATTTATTTTGAAGAAGCTCATAGGTTGCTGTTAGGATAATGACCACTAGGGCCCTTACAAGCTTAGACACACACACCCCAAACTATTTGAGTTTGTGAGTATCATGGGAATTTATATGGGGAGGGGAGGCATATTAGTAAAGATGTAACTTAAGGAATTTTGGGGATGTGTTAGGATTATACTTATTGAAGGCCTCTGTCCATAATGGACATAGGAGCAAGACCAGTGGTAAATCTATGATTTTCCCATCCGATTGTTAAGGTTTCATTTGTCTAGGGTCAGGAATAAACTCTGTTTTACATAGATGGGGAATCTATTCCATAGTGCAGGTTTTCCTTTGGGGCACATTATTCTATTCCATAACATGGGTATTCCTTTGAGACACATTATCTGTCTCACCAGTACATTCTGTTTATGTCACAAGCAAAGTTCAGATTCCTAGATCCAGTGTTTCTGGTGCTGCTTGTTTTGTACATGTGCAGCAGATCCATCAGGTCTAGCTCTGAGGAAGACCAGTAAGCTAGGCAAAGTTCCCCTCTCAGCAGCCTGTGGAAGACAGAATACAGAAACAAAGCCTTTAGGCAATCATTGTAGGACAGGGTATTCATGCCTTGAATTCTCCTAGTGAAAACCTTTGTGGGTGCTCCAACTGTTGCAAGTGTCTGGTTAGATACATGCCAAAGGGGGCATTGTATTCAATGACAGGTTTGATAGAAGCCAGGCAGAGTGGTACTATAACTTCCTTGGCCTGGATGCCATACCCTTACCTACAAGTTTGGCAACATAGAATGATTTTCTTACTATCATATTGGTCAAAGACCACATTGCTGTCTACATATGTTGCCGGTTCAACTCTTAGTGGTATTTATTGATGGGAGTAATTAACTTGGTTTAATAGTTTCCCAAAGGGCATTATAATGCATTTTTTGACATTGAGTTTTACGCCATAGCTTTGGCACCAGTCATTTGTCTGTGTTAAACCCTCTTGCAAGATATTGGTGTCTTGGGGGGGGGTCTATAATCAAATCCAATTCAGAATCATTTATGAACTTGTCAGCCTTGAACATTAACCTTTACTTCCAAGTAGTAGATGCCAAACAGGAGCAGGTCCAGTACAGAGGCCTGAGGAACTCCAAGTGTGACTGGTCTCTTGTTGGAGGTGGTCTCACCAATCCTGACTTCATGTGTCCTGTCTGTAAGCCAGCCAGCAGTCCAGAGAGTTATGTAGGGATTTATGGCCAGTTCAGAGAGCTTGTCAACAATGTGTGACTGGTTAGCAAGTCAAGATACATAGTGTGCACTGTTTTACCCTCGTCCATTGCCTTGGTGACCCATTCAAAGAAGTCTACCAGGTTAAGTATGCATGATCTTCCCTTAACAAAACCAAATTGGCATGGGTTCAGTGCCCGTTAGTTGCCAGTGTCATTGTTTATCATTACCATGATAATTTATTCCATGGTTTTGCATGTTAGACTTGTTAGACTGATGGCTTTGTGGTTCTCTGGGTCACTTGATAGTCTTACCTTGTGGAGGGGAATGACTGTTGTGGTCCTCCATTCTCTTGCAACATAGCCTGTTGAACAGTGGCTCAAGTGGTCCAGTTTCTAAGGCACAATTAGTGTCCATAACATTCTTAGTCTGCTTATGTTTACACATCGTCCAGCACAGCACAGATAGAAACATTAGTCACATAGAAAGGCTGTATCTGTCTGCTGTATGTAATAGTACAGTGGTCGCAAAAAACTGTCGACTTAGACAATGTGTAAGGGTCACTTGAGCCAGCACATCTTTGAGTACTCTTTCTGTTTTATGAGGTTTTTAATCCCACTTATCAACCTTTTGCTAATTGTTCTATGTTTTCTTCCATGGCTTCTTTTTAATCCAGTACCTTTTCAACACATCTCTTCCATGTACTTACCACTTTGTCAGATAAAAAAATGAGTAACATTGCCTATGAGATTTTCCACACTTTACTGAAATATAATGTCTCCTTTTCTTTGCATGGCTGTTTTTCTTCTTGCTTTTACCAGAGTTTTGCCTTGTATCTAATGTGTTTTTTCATTACATTTTCTTCATCTCATATGTCTTATGGACAATATGAGGTATTGAACTTATAATTTATAAATCGAAGACTGCAGAGCATATTTCAGGAGGGTTAGCTATAACGGACAGCATTTTTTAAGCGGTCAGAAAAGAACTGTGTAAATTATTCATGATTATGTCATAGATGGGGTAGGGTCATAAAACCAATGAAGGTAAAAAAGGAAGGAATGGAGGAAAGAAAGTAGGGAGGGAAGATGAGGGAAACTGAAGGTGGAAGGATGGAAGGAAGGATGAGAGAAACTAAAAAAGGAAGGAATTGAGGGAGGGAGGGAGGGAAGAAGGCAAGGAAGCAGGAAGGAAGGGTAAAGTAAATGACTGAAAGCTTATGTGTCCAGGTGAGAGTTTTAACAGCGAGGTATGGGATTTATATTGCTGACTTGAGGAAAAGTAAGGAATCCTAACATTCCTAACATGGCTGGTGTGGTATTTCTTAAAAGGCAAATAAAGGAAAAGTAAGACAATTATATGAGGTAATCCTTGTTGGGAAAACATGGTGGAGGATAATGAGTTTGATGAGAAAGTGATATAATTACTGATTTTGATATCTTTACACCTTCTATAACAAGTTTGCCTTGTGGCGAATATTGCAGAAAGCTACAGCAATTTGCTCTTTGAATGTCAGACAGCTGATCAAGAGACATGTTTAAGCATTTAACTTTTTATACAACATTTGTGCGAAGCTCTGTAGTAGGAGGAAGTGATATGGATGTTATTGTAGAAGTATATTTGTTCTATCTGTCTTAAAGCCCTAAATACTAGGCACCATGCAGGTGGGCTGCAAACTGGCTGTCCAACAGATCCCACATTGTGAAAGTCACTGGCATCCTCTCTGAATATAATATTGTAACTAGTGGGGTACCACAAGGATAAGTGATGGTCCTTTACCTGTTTGGCATTTATTTTGCAGATATCCTGTCAATATCCTAAACGTGTGTTTGACCAAATTTGCTGATGACTACAAGCTGAGTAATGTTATGTGACCATCCACTGTCACTAAACAACTCCAGCAAAGCCTGGAATATGCACACACCTGGTGTACTGAAAAGGACTCAAGTTAAATGCAAAAAAAGTGCATCACAGTAGGATTTAGCAAAAACAGCTGTTCTTGTGTGTTCTGAAATGGACTCATAAGAGACCTGTGTACTTATGTGGACAATTATTTCTGATTCAGTCATCAGATTTCTACCATAATCAAGAAATCCTTCTATGTGGCTCAGTTAGTTTTCAAGGCAGTATCTTCAAGATCCAAAGAAGTCATTCTGCCAATGAACTAGTTCTTCATCAGACCCATCATTGAATACAGTGCCCCCTCCGATATGTGTCAATCAAATCATTTTACTCAACTAGAAATGCCCCAGATGCACCTTAGCAAGTCAATTAAAGCCTTAAGTACTACAGCTACCCTGCTAGATTGTAACAACGCTGTCCTTACTCACAGTGCCCTACAAGCTGTTCAGAGGTGACTGTGTCTTGTTTTGTGAACCAGTAAAGACGCAGTCCTATTTGACCTTCTGTTTCTTTGTGAATCAGTTGATCTACAACCCCCCCCCCCACACTAAGGACATAAATCTACACCAACAAATAAACAAGACTAATTAGAGATAGAATCCTAACTCAACATGCTAGCCTATGGAAAAAGTTACCAGGTTAAACAAACTACTACTTTGACCACATTTAAGGCTAGTCTTGATGACTGCATGTGTAGACACAAATTTAAATCAGGATCATGTATGTCACGTATATCTCTGCTCAGTTTCTGATGTGAGTACTATTAAGGGCTTGAAAAGGGAGGCACGTCTACTTAAAGGTGTATATGTGTGTAGGTGCCTTGTGGAACTCATTGTCACTTGGTTAGTAGTCTTTCTATGTCTGTAACAAATACAAAGGTGTTGCAGTAAAAGGGAATCCTAGAGTTGGATCACATTTCAAAGCCATTTCTGATAAATTTGAAAATGAAAAGGTGTTGAGGACCACCCTTGATTAGATTCAAATTTGATTAAAATATTAATGTGTTGGGCACCCCTTATTGTAGGTAGCACAGAGCACAGTACATTTAGGAAGGCAGTTCCTGAACTATCAGATGTTGGGTTAAAAGGTACCATAGGAAGAAATTTAATAAGAAAATGTGTATGTGATACATGCCTTTGTCGCTTTCAAATAAAGCATTTAAATTACTGCTGAAGCATTAATTGTTTGGATAAGTGAATACATACAACACTGTTATTATGTTTGGTATAGATGATAGACAGAATTTACAAAGTAACATACTGAAATTCGTGTAGCACTGGGATGAAAAACAAGGAGCTTTTGTATAATGGAAATGCCAGGGGTATCAGAGAAATAAGTATATAGGCACCTGATTAATTTGGAGAAATAAGTACATAGGCACCTGATTAATTTGGGAAGTTCAGACTTACAGATGTACATAACAACAACTTATTCCTAGTGTTTAAAAAATGTGAAGGGACTGATGACATTGCTGGAGTGACAAAGGCATGTTTTGCAACTTCAGCCATGTCAGTGGCTTGACAGTTACTGCACTCACCTTTAGTGCTAGAAGACCAAGGTTATATTCCCACTACAGGTGACTGGATTGCTGACATATAGTGCAACAGCGGGGGGGGGGGGGTCCTGCAGTCCTCAGCGTGACCAACAACTGGTGTCAGAACTGTGGCCTTAAGCTTAATGCCAAAAAATGTGTCGTCATCCACTTTGGGTAAAACCTGGTTCCCATGAATTACCACATCGATGGTAGTCCACTGAACACAGAAGGCATTATAAGAGATCTGGGAACACAGGTTGACAGCAACCTCTCTTTTGACCAAGACATTGCCACTGTGGTCAGAAAGTCCTTCTATGTGGCACATCTCATTACTAAGGGTTTTGCATCCAGGAAGAAAGAGGTCATTGTCTCCCTCTACTCTACCCTCATTAGGCCAGTCATTGAGTACAATACCTCATTTGGCATGTACCTCACTAGACACCTGCAGCAACTGGAGAGGCTGCAAAAGTACCTCACAAAGAGGATCCTAGGCCTTAAACACTTGTCCTATATGGACAGACTCAAAAAACTCTAATTATTCTCTGTCTCATATCGCCTACTTAGAGGCGATCTCTGCTTGACTTACAAAGCCATGTCTGACCCAGCTCTGTTAGAAATTCTACATCTAAAGAAATCCCAATAACCCCACACCATACGCTTCAGAGACCTCAACCTCATTACCACAATCAACAGAACATGCTGGAGGGACAAGTTCACAACCCAGAGACTGCCCAAGGTAAAAAATAGACTTCCCGTACATGTCAAACACAGCACCTCACTGGCCCTCTTGAAGAGAAATCTTGACAAGTGGATGGAAAATAGAAAATTCACCCTAGGAATCACTCCAGTGGCTCTACTCGACAGAGACACTGGGAACTAAGGTTAGGTAGCACGATGCCAGGGTAATCCTATGGGCTAGGCTTGTAAAGGCTCCAGGGCCATTAGCCTAGTACACACCTATGAACCTATGAACCTATGAACAAATATCGTATACAGGAGTACTGGGAATTCTGGGGTAACAGCAAAATAATGCTGAGGAATGACTAAATGACCATTTTCCACATTTCACAAACATGATATTGGCTCAGCACAATGGTTCATTTGAACTACAGACAGTATTTGCTAATACATGATACAATACCCTGTGTTCTGATAATTCATGAATACAGTTAGGTTCACAGGTAAATCCTTGGCTATCAATCTGCAAACTATTACAAGACTAGCCAATAACCAGAAGTCAGAATCAAATCCTGTACCTTGTATCTAGGAAGTAAAGTCCTTAACCATTATAGCAGCCTCACCCTGTAGTTAATTGCCATACATAGACTATTAAAGGGTACTCTCAGAACTGAAATGCTATGCATGAAATGTTAAATGTCAAAATATGGTGTCACCAAGACCTCATCCTACCTATATCAAGTTATACCCCACACTTTTTCAAGTTGGTGGAATAGTATGTCATTTGTTGTGTTATACAGCTCCCAACATTCCTGCCCAGCATCACTTTTTTATCGATCTCTACTTCAGTATGCCAGGAAATAAATAACAACTGCAGAATGTTGTCACAGAAACACCATTGAGCTATAGTGCAGTCACAGTAGCTCAGTATCTGCTGGTGCTGTTATCTATGCAGTATGCTCATTTTTATATATGCGAATATATCACATCACAGAAACACCAGTGAGTTGTAGTGCAGTCATAGTAGCTCAGTATCTGATGGCACTTTTATCTATGCAGTGTGCTCATTTTTATATATGTGAATATATCATGTCACAGAAACACCAGTGGGCTATAGTGCAGTCACAGTAGCTCAATATCTGATGGCGCTGTTATCTATGCAGTATGCTCATATATATATGCGAATATATCATGTCACAGAAAAAACAGTGAGCTATAGTGCTGTCATAGTAGCTCAGTATCTGATGGCACTTTTATCTATGCAGTATGCTCATTTTTATATATGCAAATATATCATGTCACAGAAACACCAGTGAGCTATAGTGCAGTCACAATAGCTCAGTATCTGATGGTGCTGTTATCTATGCAGTATGCTCATATGTATATATATATATATATATATATATATATATATATATATGTATGCGAATATATCATGTCACAGAAAAAACAGTGAGCTATAGTGTTGTCACAGTAGCTCAGTATCCGATGGCACTTTTATCTATGCCGTATGCTCATTTTTATATATGCGAATATATCATGTCACAGAAACACCAGTGAGCTATAGTGCTGTCACAGTAGCTCAGTATCTGATGGTGCTGTTATCTATTCCGTATGCTCATTTTCATATATGCGAATATAGCAGTGATTAAAATGCACAGTTCATTAAATCTGGTTAGTGGAAGTTGGAGCAGCACAATGTATGGTGTGCGCAGCTACATATTTTGCATATGTGGCATGAGAGTTTTGTTTTTAGGGATTATAATCTGGAAGTTGCGATTTGTTGCACTTACTACTGTGCTTGTGTACAGTAAAAGTTGCCATATCCTCAAGTCTGATGAAACAGGCTTCTACAGAAGCCTTATGTGGTTTGGAACAGATAAGACTACTTTTAAGGGTAAAATTTGGGTGAGGCTGCAATATTATCTTATTTGGTATTTCACTGTTTAATCTGTACATTCCAATAACCTACACAAGTGATCAAAGTGCATTAATTACTGGAAGGCTTCTTGTATTATTATTATTTTTTGCATATATTTATGTGTGTGTGTGTGTGTGTGTGTGTGTGTGTGTGTGTGTGTGTGTGTGTGTGTGTGTGCACACACACACACACACACACACACACACACACACACACACACACACACTAAGAGCTAATTTTGCACATTTCATGTAGAAGTCTTTTGGATGTTTTCAAAAGCTAAGTATTACAATTTTTACATGATCATTGTACATTGACATTGTTTTGGAAGAATACATAACAGATCTGTGAGACTGTTTTCACATAAGACAGTGGACTCTTCCATTTTAAGAATTGTTGCGAGAGTTCCTTTGTTTCATTCCCATACATACTAGCTCTGATCTGGCAGAACATCTTGTTGTGTTTTACTAAATGGGAGACTTCAGTTACAGATCCCACCAAGAACCGAAATGAATTCAGTAGGGATTGAATCAGTGTTCTAATTGCTTTAATTGCCATTTATTTTGCAAATGGATAAATTAGTCATGTTGTCAGAGGTGCTAGCAGTTTAAATATCAAGAATGCATTGAAATGGGAATTTTGGAACAGTGAGTGGAATAGTAAGAAAATATAAAACAATACCATCCTGATCTCAGAAGAAAAGACATAATTTGGTATTGTGCCTGATAGAATGTGGAGCGCATGAGATGCTTGCTAAACATGGAAATCAGATAATTTTGAAAGTGATAGTAAGGATTTATACCTCATTTCATGGACAAGATCATTATCTGAGGCTGTGGCTAGACTGGATATAGCATAGTGGTGATTTTCATTGTTGGAACATAGAACTTTTCAGTAGTAATCAGTATTGTAGAAAGACATCAGAAGAGGTAGCAAAGTTCATATGAGTCCCCAGTATAGCCACTGGTTGGCACTGCGGAAAAAATAACCATGGAATGATAAACACTTGACATGATTTTCATAAGAAAATAGGCGCTGACTAACAAGTCCCCAAAGTCGGATAGATTATCGTCTAATTAGAAGTCAGTGTCATTGAGGTGATTGGCAATATGAATACAGTAAATTTTTAGAAATAGCCCTCAAGGTTACATACATATTCATAAATGTAAATAGTGAATATGTTTTGTATTTAGGTAATAATGTTAACATTACTGATTCTAAACCAGGCATGAAAGTGCTGCCTGTCAGACGGGATCTTTGATATGCGTATACGTTATAGTAGTACACTTCTGAGAGGCATAAATCAGATTGTTGGAACTGTTGAAGGATTCAATGAAAAAGCATGATGAGCAGGATAAAATAATATGCATTATGATCAAGGATTCAAAGTATGTCATTTCATAATAATTGTACTTATAAGCGACCTGATAAGATTACTGTTATACTGCAGAATTCTCAGCTATAGGAACGCAAAATACAACATCTCTATGAAACATGCATCAGACAGGTCCACAAAGGTTGAGCAGTACTGGACAACTTTATTTTACATATAAATGATTCAGAGAAAAGGCACATATGCTAAGATACAGAAATATATGTACCCTGTATAAAAGGGGGGGGGCACAATGAGCCATTCCACGGCACTTTAGAACATTCCTTGAAGGACATAATGACACCAAGTGGTCACAACAGTTAGTAGAGTTAGTAGAAAAGTATAATTAACTACAAAAAGCTGACTTACAAACCTAAGTTAGCTTGTATGTTCTCACATAAGATTCTACCATATGGCTGTGTTCAGGAAATTTGCAAACACAATGCTTTAAAAGTAATAAAATACAACAAGCCAGCAGCCTCCCTCACAAGATCCATTGGTATGACATATAAAAAAAAAATAAAACATTTGCCTGTCCCAGTGCAGTTAAATGATTTTACTTGTGTGTGCAAGCTCAGAGTAAAGAATTTGTATCATCATTATAGTCACAGGGATGGCACGATTGATAAAATTTGTGCAAGAACCCTTGCTTTCACCCTATAATAAATTCAGAGTCCAACTCAAAAAAAAAAAAAAATCGTGATTCAGGCAATGCATCACATGAAAAGTTGACCAGCACCTGCATCTGACTACAGCTCCCTGTAGCCTTCATACCCTCCTAGTAGTGCACATCCTGCATGTTCAGTATTCTCCATATCTATTTCTTCTTATCTCATCTCCTTCTAATCCTTTGCTCCACTTATTCCCTCTTCTGTATTCTAGCCTTCTCACTTTACTCACTCCCCTCATAGTTAGCCCCCAACCTCAGATTTACTTAATACTAGCCAAAAATCCTAAAACTCTCCATTCTTCCTCTCATTACTTTTGTCTGACACTCACTCTGTCCCACTTCGCTCTTCTTTCGCAAGCCACCTTTTCTTTGCTGTTAATGTGTGTGCTGCACTCTTTGTAAATATGCACAATCGCTGATGACTGCTATTTTACTTAATTAACATCTTGCATAACCTTTACCCCTTATGCATACTTCACGTGGTTAATGCTCTGTATTTCTGATTTCTGTTGGTTTTATGTACTCTTCCAAGCAGAGGCTAATTTTTTCCCCTCTTGGTCAGTGTTTTGCCTTCTCAACAAATGAAAATAAAGTGAAATGGTAATAAAATAATAGTCTGAACTCAAAAAAGGGTACATCAGTGCAATGTTTTCATTTGCACTATCATCTGTGTCCAAAATTTTTGTGGCATTTCAGGAAGAACCTACCCTAGTTGAAAAATAAATATATATATATATATATATATATATATATATATATATATATATATATATATATAAACTATATACATACATACATACATATATACATAAAATAAGTTTAGTCTTTTGACCTAGTCTCTTAAAAATTGATTCAGTTATACCAAGTTCAATTTGCTGTTTTGCCTTGCAGTAATATCGACTCGAGTTTCATATTTCAGTTGCATTTATTTGCTCAACTGTTGATGTTCCACAACAAAACTTACTCATGTACTGTTTGTCTAAACTTTTTCATAGGTTCATAGGTGTTTATTAGGCTAACGACCACAAGGGTCTTTTTAAGCCTAGCCATGCATCCCAAATCTCTGACAAGTTCTGATACCCTGGATAAGAGTAAGCAGGGGGTTGAGAGATTAACCATTTACAGGTTACCTGTGTGCATTAGAGACATAGTTGCCAAACCAGGGATGAATTTCCAGTTTCCCATCCAATTGTCCAAGCTGCACTTGAATTGGGTTAGGGAGGAACTCTGCTTTACATGGATGGGAGCCTGCTCCATAGACACGTTAGTCTCTGGGACACATACCTATCTCATCTCTCCAGCAGGACCTATTTATATCACGGGCAAGATTTAAGTCTTTAGAACTGGTAATTCTGGAGCTGTTTGTTTTGTGGCTATGCAGGTGGTCCATCAGAGTGGGGTCTGACAATGCCGTATATGCCAGGCTTAGATCTCCCCTCAAAAGCCTGTAGGAGATAGAATACAGGGATAGGGCCTTGAGGTGGTCTGCATAGGACATTTTACTTACACCCTGTATTCTTTTAGCGAGGAACCTCTGTGGACATTCTATTTGTTGGATATTCCTGGTTAGTTACATACCAAAGGGGGCACTGTACTCAATGATAGGTTTGATGAATGCCGAATACAGGAGAACAATGACTTCCTTGGACTTAGATACCATACCTTTTATTTATAAGTTGTGCATTATAGAATGATTTCCTCACCACTGTAGACACATGATGGTCAAAGGCTAGATTACTATCTATGTGTCTAAGTCCTTGACTACTGGGTCAACTCTACGGGGTGTGTTGTCAATATGATAGTTACCAGGGATGGATGACTTCCTAAAGGATACTATTATGCATTTCTTGGCATTTAGTTTTACTCCATGGCTCTGACACCAGTTGTTTGTCTTGGCAATCACAATATGACATTATATAATGAAGTATAGTTCAAGGTAGTAAAGTCTGAGTTTAAGTAGTAAATTCAAGTTTAAATTTCAATGGAGTAGTTTTTAAATTAAGTTCTATGGATTGTGCAGTCCCTGATACCATGTACTCATTTACTGCCATAAATATGGAATAAACTACAGAGACGTTTTCATTAGTTTTGAATTCTGGCAATTTAACTGACTGAAATTGTTCATATAGTTATTTGTGAAAGCCGAGGGAACTACATGTAGAAAATATGAACAGTGGGGGGTCCATAATGAGATAACGAGGATGATTACATTCGGTGCTTAATTTTTCCTGCGTTTTGGACTGACTGCCCTCCTTAATACATTATAAATACTGCAAGTATTGTACAAAGTGTTTTAGTACTTAGCATTACTTTTATTTACTTTCTGTTGTTGTCCATTAAACAGCACTAATGTCAGATCTTACCACAATCTTAATCAGGGGTCCAGGGCAGTAAATAGTGTGGGAAGAAATAGCCAGGGAATTGTTATGGCTAGGCTTGTATAGGCCCTAGGGCCGATAGCCTAGTACCAACCAATGAACAATCTAACATAGTGTAGTGCCAAACCTCAGAAACTGCCCAAGAATACCTCAGTATAACCAAGTCCACGGCCCACAGTATCTGACACTAATACAAGTCCAGACAACATGGATATGCAATTTCCAAATGTCTCAGTAGACAGCTTGGTAGATATGGGCATCTACAGAAAATATAGCAATTTTATCATGTTCACAGACAACATTGTTTTCTTAAAAAAAAACAAACACAGAATGTAAGAGATGCACATACACAATTTTACTGGAGTTAAAAAGTCTTGCATACAAACACAGTTCTCAAGGACACACACACACTGCATCCACAACACATAGTTTCCACCACACACATATACCAGTCTATGCTGAGACACTAAAAAGCAATCTTCCAAAACTTCCAAGACCTCCTAAGCTTATAACCAGTAATGCCTGTCCTCAGCAATCTCAAAAGCAGTGACCAAAAGCAGCACCAAACATCACACATACACCCTACATCCAGTGGTGCCCCAACAGCAAAGCCCATAAGGCAAACACAAACACATTTTTAGGACTCTTGTCATAGGGGACTCCATTATACGACACACAGATACCACACTCAGCAGACTGAACAAGGGGAAGATAATGGTTAGTTGTTTCCATTGTACGACACACAGATACCTCACTCACCACACTGAACAAGGACAAGATAATGGTTAGTTGTTTCCATTGTACGACACACAGATACCTCACTCACCAGACTGTACAAGGAGAAGATAATGGTTAGTTGTTTCCATTGTACGACACACAGATACCTCACTCACCAGACTGAACAAGGAGAAGATAATGGTTAGTTGTTTCCATTGTATGACATACAGATACCTCACTCACCACACTGAACAAGGACAAGATAATGGTTAGTGGTTTCCATTGTATGACACACAGATACCTCACTCACCAGACTGAACAAGGAAATGATAATGGTTAGTTGTTTCCATTGTACAACGCACAGATACCTCACTCACCAGACTGAACAAGGAGAAGATAATGGTTAGTTGTTTCCATTGTACGACAGATACCTCACTCACCAGACTGAACAAGGAGAAGATAATGGTTAGTTGTTTCCATTGTACGACACACAGATACCTCACTCACCAGACTGAACAAGGACAAGATAATGGTTAGTTGTTTCCAGTGTACGACACACAGATACCCCACTCACCACACTGAACAAGGAGAAGATAATGGTTAGTTGTTTCCATTGTACGACACACAGATACCCCACTCACCAGACTGAACAAGAACAGGATAATGGTTAGTTGTTTCCATTGTACGACACACAGATACCTCACTCACCAGACTGAACAAGGAGAAGATAATGGTTAGTTGTTTCCATTGTACGACACACAGATACCCCACTCACCAGACTGAACAAGGAGAAGATGATGGTTAGTTGTTTATCTGGAGCCAGGATCTGCCAAGCTACGGAATCTCAAGTCACTACATCACAGGTACCAGTATGATTCTGTCATAGTCCATGTGGGTGTTAATGACCTGAAACATATTTACCTGGATTGGGTCTATATTACAACATCGAACTTGTATAAGTTCGAACATTGTAATATCGAACTCAAAAGTCCAAAATCCAAAAATAGCAAAGCCACGGCACAGCCCCCCACTTAATTTAAGTTTAAGGTTTAATTTTTTTTTTTGTCATAGAACAGTGATTTTTTTCCCTGGGGAAAAAAAAATCACTGTTTTGTATTTTGTTATTATTGGGTTTCGGACTTTTGGGTTTGATATTAGAATGTTTGAACTTATGTTAATTCAACGTTGTAATATAGACCCACCTGGACTATATGAAGACAGGCATTGTCAATCTCTCTGAATATGTGCCTCAAGCAAGTATGTTCCTTGCATTGAGCAGCATTCCACCTTCAGCAAGAATGATGCCTCAGTATGAACAAAAGGCAATTAACGTCAATAAGTGGCTTAGTTTCTAGTGTATTTCCAGGGAATTCAATGTTTGTCACCCTGGGAGGACATGGTAACAGACCATGTTGCTTTGCAAAGGATGATCTGTACCTGTCTCCCCTAGGCTTCTGAATATTGGCTAAAAATTTTATCCCACCCCTTTAGAACTTTTTTTAGGCAATGCCAAGTTGACAGACCTACCAACATAGCAAATAAAACCCAAAGAAACCTAAAGGTGTTACTGCTCAATGCTAGGAGCCTAAACAAGAAACACACTACAACCTCTCCTCTCTCTCTGGAGAAAACAGACATCTGTGCCATTACTGAGACATGGTTTAAATCCACAGCAAGTACTCTGGCAGTCCAAGGCCTTAGTGTCCATTTATACCATCATCTGCACAGACAGTGCCAAAACATGAAGGAGTCTCAATATATATTAGCACCAAGCATAAGTCTGCATTGGTTAAACAGGATGATGCCCTGGAATTTATGCGCATGCAAATCACCATAGACAAAGTCTCATTCCATATCCTAGCAAGCTATATGTCACCATCTATATCCCTAGAATTCTGTAACTTGTACCTAGACCTAATGGAGACAAACACCATTATACCAAGTATCCTTTTCAATGGAGACTTTAACTACACCTCAATAGACAATGGAACATACATTGCCTCATACTCGCAGGCACAATGATTCCTGGACTTTATTAGCACAAATACCATTGACCAGACAGTTTGAGTGCGTCCACCCATCAGAGGTTCAAACATACTGGACCTGGTACTCACCAACATGAGAGAGTGCTGCCTCTCCCCATGCCACATCCTCACTGGTGAGGTCAGACCACAAAGCTGTTTCCTTCGAAATAAAAATCAACTCAGTTACTCCAGCAAACCCTGTTAACACTTAGGAGCTATTCCAAAGCAAACTGCACTCTATTAGGTGATAGTTTATCAAAATTCAGTGCCCTTCCTAACCCCGAGTTCACATCAACCTATGCAGAATTTTTCACAGAGAACTTGTGCAGTCATGTAACTGGTTCCATAGAAACTGCTGTACCTACTAGAAGTAAGCCCAAAACAGACTCTAAAAACAAACTACACTGGTAGAATCCTAATCTTAATATGGTGTATAACAAAAGGAAAACACTCATGGCTAAAATAAGGAAGAGCAGCTCCCATAATGATAGGAGGTCTGTAATTAAATTGAGCAGGAAACTAAGAGGACTAATTAAGTCCAACACGGCAAATTATGATGTCAAGATAGCCTCACAGGGTAAAGACAGCCACAAGGCCTTCTACAGCTATGTCTGAAACCTCAAAGGCAGCACATATCAGCCAGACTGGTAGTCAGTGGTGCTACCTTCACTGAGCAGAATGGCAAAGCAAGTTTGCTTGCTGACAAATTCAGCTCAAACTTCACCCCCTCACTCCCCCTCACCTTCCTCTATGAAATACTTACTAGTATAATCCTCCTAGCTCTTACCAGAGAGCAGTTCCTGGCAGCACACAATGAGGTCAAAAACACAGCATCAATGGGCCCTCACAATATACTGGGATGCCTCCTAAGTGGCTGTAAACATGACCTATCAGGACTACTTGATTCACTTTTCAACTGTAACCTCAAAACAGGCTTTGTACTACAAGAATGGAAGACTACAATGGTTATCCCACTTTACAAGGACCATCAACCGACTATGGAAACTACAGACCTATTAGTCTGATTAGTCCGTTATGCAAAACCGTGGAATGAATTGTCATGGAAATGATCAACATATACATAGGCAGCCTTCAGACACTGGACCCAACCCAGTTTGGCTTTGTCAAACCTGGTGAACTTCTTTGAGAAGGTCATTGAGACAATGGATGAGGGGAAAATGGTGCATAATGCCTACCTGCACCTGGCTAAGGCATTCGATGCAATACCCCACTCGGGTATAGTTGACAAACTCACTGGACTGGACATAAACCCCTACATAACTCACTGGATTGCTAGCTGGCTCACAGACAGGACCCAGGAAGTCAGGACTAGGGATACCACCTCCACTAAGAGACTGGTCATCAGAGGGGTACCTCAGTGCTGCATGCTGGGACCTCTCCTACCTGGCATCAACTTCTCAGAGATAAAGGTTACTGTCAAAGTCTTTTGGCTGAACAAGTTTGCAGATGACTGCAAATGGGGAGCCATCACAGATCCCCATGACACAAACATCTTCTAAGAGGGTCTAACACAGACAAATGACTGGAGCCAAAGTCAAGGATTAAAAGTCAATGCCAAGAAAAACATTTTCATGCCTTTTGGGAAAACTTCCACCCACCAGGTGAATTACTCCATCAAAAAGAGACCCCCAAGAGCTGACCCAGTAGTCAGGGATCTCAAAACATATGTAGACAGTAAAATGGCCATTGACTGTCACAAGGCCAAGTTAGTAAGAAAATGATTTTATATCACCCAACTTATAAGTAAGGGTATGGTATCCAGGTCGAAGGAACTCATACTACCACTTTATTTGGTTCTTATCAGATGCATCATTGAGTATAATGCCTCCTTCTGCATGTACCTAACCAGACATTTGCAACAGCTGGAATGCCCACAAAGGTTCCTTATCAGGAGACTCAAGGATGTAAATACATTATCCTGTACAGATTGCCTTAAAACCCTATCTCTATACTCTTGTATACTACAGGTTACTGAGAGGCTGTCTATGACAGGCATACAAGGCATCCTCAAACTAGCTCTGATTGTCCTTCTGCACATCTACAAAATGAACAGCATCAGAACCATAAATCCAAGGATTTAAGTTTTGCTTGTATAATAAGACATGTTGGCATGACAGACATAAATCCAATTATTTAAATTGTGCTTGTATAATAAGTAAGACATGTTGGCATGACAGATCTGTGTCTCCGTGGTCTGGATCAGGTTCCCCATCCATGTGAAGCAGGGTCCATCCCTAACTCTATTTAAGTGTAACCTTAACCAGTGGATGAGAAATCAGAAATTCACTAAGGGTCTGTTCACCATGTTTTTGATAGACAGAGGCAGACAGTAATGCCCAAACTAACATACCCCTCCCCACATAACCTCTTCAAACTTCCTAACTAATGTACCCTCTCCTAATAAACATCCATGCTACAAAGGAGCACACCTGGATTGGATTGCACTGCTAGCCTTTCAAAGGCTTTGGTGGTCATTAGCCTAGTATATATCCATGAACCTGTGAACCCATATTTGCATGTTTAACAACTATGTCAAGATTTATTAATGTTGTCTTATCTGTTACCTTTCAGTCTGTAGTCTTTTGTACAATATTACTGCTATACTCAGTTTCTAAACTTATGGAAATAATGTTGTTATGCTTATCTTATGTTCTTGGAGTGTTTATGCCCAGGACTTCATTGGAAATTGATTATGCTCAATTGGACGTTTTCAGTCTACCAGCATAATAAATAATTACACAAATGAATAATTAATAAATATATAAATAATAAACCTACTTTCCAATCAGTATTTTATAGTCATAGATTCAAAGACTCTTATTAAGCAGGCAGCCTGAGCAATCATATTATCCTACTCATGGGACCCAAAGAGTTTACTGGGTATATTTCCACTTCTTTCCTTGAGGGCCATGTTGCTTACTTCATGAGTACATTTTTGGGTACCTATCCAGTGGTCAAAGCAGCACTTGAAGGAGTTCAATGTATTACATTATTTGACATGTTTTAGTATTACCAGTATTTCTGAGGTGGACGACGTTGTAGGACAAGATATTTCACAGCCTAGAAGGCAAAGCAGAGGTCACTGTGTGGGAGTTAGTAAGAGATAGAGAAAAGTGTGGTTGGGGGGGTTGTCAGTCTGAGTAGCTAAGGGAGATTAACCCTCTGACTTTTTTTAAGGTAGAAAATGTTGCATTATTTCAAGGTGGGCATAGGGTTGCCACCTTTTCAAATGCACAAAGTGGGACATTTGTGTTAAGAACGTCGGATTTTGCAGGGCAAAACATACCCACTGCCAGTACAGAGGACAGCAATCTACTTTTTGAATGAATAGCAACTTATTCTTGTAGCATTTGCGTTGCTTATTCTGTTTATTATAATATTTTGGTGTTTCAGATACAAAATAACTGTTTTATGCTACTATTAAAGGAGATATAGGAAATATATTTGTCCTAAGATATCAGGACATTTGCCATTTGTTCAGTTTGTTTGCAGGACACAACTGGGCAAAGAGGGACTGTCCCTCGCAAAGTGGGACAGGTGGTGACCCTAGGTGGGCAGGATGCTTGAAGCTATGCATTCTAAACTGTGCATTGTATTCTGTGACTGTCCTGATGAGGGAAGAACAGGTTGGGATTATGGTATCCTTAAACCTGGAAGATATACCCTTCACAAATAAATGTGCAAGGTAAATGGATTTCCTAAGTACAACTGATACATGATGACTGAACAATAGGTCATTGTCAATGACGATACATATACTGTAAAGATGAGGCCTATCTTAAGTGAGGTTTGTTTAAGTAGTATTAGTAGGATGGGTGTGCTTTACAAAGGCAGCCACTATGCATTTTGTTTAGCATTAACCATAAGCTGTAGTCAGTAGGTTCACTAAGTGTTACTTTTAGCAATCCTGTGTTGGAAGATATGAGTATCAGTGGAGTCAACAACACAACTAAATTTATAAGCACTAACAAACATTGTTAGACACAGACCTTTAACATCTGTTTTAAAGTTGGAGTAGATTCTAAAAAGACGGAGACCCAGAACAGAGCTGTGAGGGGATACCGCTAGTGATCTGCCTTTTAGATGAGAAGGTACCCCAACTGTTATTGAATGCTTTTGATCAGAAAGCCAATTTTCAACCCAATGGGCTCTCTTCCATTAAGTATCAATCACTCTCTTCTTTATTTAATTCATCTTTCTCTTATCACCCTCCCACAAACAGTCATTACTGCATTTTAATTTTTTTTCATCAGTTGGCTAACAAGTTTGCCCTGTCTTTAGTAAAATGTTTTTTTTTCTGGTCTTGTCAATTCAAGTTATGCTTTCTGTCTTTTCATTAGTACTTTGAACACCTGTTTTAAATTTACATATTTTCAGCAATGACATGGGTATGTATATGTTAATGGAAAACCATTGTAAACATTTTTATTTTTTTATGTATTACATATATGGTTTCTTTTTTAACAATTGACCTTCACTCCAGCTGTATTATTCCTTCTGTGACCCCTACATTTTTGTCTTAGCCTTCTCTGTGACCCCACCATTCATCCTTCTGATTTTAAATTTTCACACCGCTCCTGCCATGAGTACATCCATGCTCTTTACCCCTTAGTCATTACATTTCATTTGAGTGTTAGAGTATCCCATGATTAGTATCTCTGCTGTGCACCCTGAGTGTTCTGATAGACTTTTGAACTCCCAACCTTAAACTGAATAAAAGAGGCAATCAGAAAAGGAATGGCCAAAACAGTTGTTGTATGGTCAGACCCCTATGTATTCCTTACTGCTCTGTTATTCTCTTTCTGTTTTATGCATTACTGAAACCCTAATTAGTCTCTGCCCATATCATGCACCCTGATTTCTCTTTTTTTTTATTCCTTATTGTTTCCAGTCATATATATTTTTCTGTCCATACTGCCCTTACTGCTGTTCAAGTAACCCTTTCATTGCCAACATCGTTTCTGTCTTTATAAATTCTAAAAGATATTAATCATATATTTTTATATCCTTTACAGTCCAGTACTTTACAGTTGTAGAAATCTCCCTTTGGTTCTAGTTACCATTTCTTCCATTTCTTACTAACATTTTTCATACCCCAAAAGGGATCTACTTCGTAATATCACATTTCCAAAAGATCGAACATCAAAACATTGAGATTAAAACAACGAAAAGCCAAATTATCAAAAGGTCATAATAATCTAGAATATCGAACTGTAATTAAAAACTGATAGAGTAAGTAATTTAATAGTGTGATGTTACTTTAAGGTTTTGTAGTATGCATGTTGAAAAAAGTGGTGGAGTTGCCATTGCATGGTTTTGTTGTCTTTGAAGAAATTTGGGTAGGTGTAAGTAAAAAAAAAAAAAAGAAGTTGTTTGATTTCAGCTGTATTTGTTAACTTAGAACAGAGCTTTACACTTAAAGTATTCTGGTTTTGTAAGTTGAAACGTAGTGCTTAGTGTAGTGGTGTAGGTTTTATGTTATGTGTTGGCAATGGTTACTAGTTAAAAAAAGTTATTGGTTATAATAATAGAGGGGATGTTGTTGAAGTGGAAAGGTGTAGTCTATAGTGTGCTATAAGACATAGGGCTGAAATGTGAAGAGACAGTTGTTTATCGATCTCTAGACTATTTTCTTGACTTCAAAGTAGTGTGATCTCAGAGTTGGTATATTTAATTTGCAGGGGGTGTGGGGGTGCAGAAATGAAGGAAGATAGATATGGTATGTTTTGGTTGTATTACTGTTTTTGATGTTTTGGGAGTTGTTTTAAACTTTCAATAATTTGGCTTTTTGTCATTTTGGTCTCGATGTTTTGATGTTCGATCTTCTGGAAATGCGATATTATAAAATAGATCCCCCAAAGTAGGACTCTGCGGTTATCACCAAGCACAAGGATTTTGTTTACTAAAAGTGAAAGCTTGGATGCAGCATTCCTCCTACACATCCCCCAGATATTGAAAATATAAAATGTTGACATGGATTTTGAAATATTTTTCTGTCAGGTCCCAATTTTCTTTGTCTTATTAAAATTAAGAGCAAATTGTGTTATTAGCATCTGAATCTCTAAAACCATCCACACTCTGCGTGCTCTGACAGACTACATTTGGAGCACTTTTTTTGGCTTGACTAACATTTCCTCCTTTCCCATTTATTTCACTACCTTCTGTTTTCCTCTTAGTTTGTATAAAGATGTCCGCATCAACTTTATCCAGTATTCTTTCCAGCAATGGTAGAGGTGATATAAACCCCTACAGTCACCCATCCACCCTTCCATGCATCTGTCCATCCATTTTCAGCAGCTGTTTTTACAGTCCAGGATTTCAGGATGCCACAATCTATTCTAAAGTAATAGGTATAAGGCAAGAACAGGTTCTGAATAAGATGGCAGTCCATCATAAGACACACGTGCACAGCATGTATATCGAAAGTCATTTTGGAGTATTGTCATTTTACTTTCAAGGGGGATTGGGGAGGAAACATTAACAATGGTAAAGGCGTATCTGGATGCAGTCATAACAAGCATAATCTACACAGAAGGCACCCCAGCAGAAAAACTTACCTGAGGACTAAGCACTGAGCAAGTCGCTGCATTGCTGTACCTGGTAAGAAAATTTTAAAGCATTGTTTTAAATCTTTACTGGCTTCCTTCCTTTTCTGCTTATTATATTAGAGGAATCAATTCCTTCAGCATTAGGAAATTAGTCTGCCAACAAAAGTTATCACTCTCATAAGCATGTTTTCGTAGGCAAGTTGCATGTACGTCATGCTTACTGAATCTCAGTTGCTTTTCTGTTAGAGCACAAACGATTTGTAACATCGTTTGTAGCAGTTAATGGGAAGCAGACATTATATGATGTGTTCAAGATAGTCACCCTATTTATAGAGGCCACTGTTCTGCTGTTGGGTCAGATGGATGAGTAATCCAAGAATAATATTTTTCTTACTTCAACAGCCTCTTTGTCCAGATTTAGCTAGACAACGTCTAGTTTTACTTCCTGTAAATAATGCTTCATTACATTTGTTTTCTGTGTATTGTTGATTTTAATTTTTGTTTCTTCATTTACTCAGTAAACAGACAAAGACATTCATATGCGAATACTAGGCTGTGTACCATGAAGGGCAATTTTAAGCCTACCCAATATCCCAAGGTTAGAATCAAACCTCATACTCTGTGTTTGTGAGGGGAAGATCTTAACCATTATGCCAAATTAATCCCCTGATGTAGAAATCAAAACTCAAAAACTTCACGATCAAATCATGTTTCAGTAGTTATAAACTGTATGTCTAACAGTCCAGCCTTTAAAACTGTAAATAAATGGGTAAATCTATTAACTTTTACAATACTATGAACATAATCTTTGTATTCCTCTCAACTCACAGTTGGAAACTAGTACCACATGCAACATGAGCCATACGTACTTAGTAAAAAATAAAAAAGTACTGTCTCTGTTCTGACATGAGACATTTGTACTTAATGAAGAATAAAGATTATCATCTTTGTACTGGCATGAGACATACATACTTACTAAAGAATAAAGAGTGCCATCTTTGTACTGGCATGAGACATGCATGCTTACTAAAGGATAAACAGTGCCATCTTTGTACTGGCAAGAGACATACATACTAAGGAATAAACTGTGCCATCTTTGTACTGGCATGAGACAAATCCTGGAATGCCCTCCCAAATAACCTAAGACACATGACCTCTCTTTACCAATTCAAAAAACACCTCAAAGACCTATTAAAGTCCCAGTGGCTCTGCCTTTGCTCTAATCCTGACTAATACTAAAACTCTCCTGGCCCACTAAAGTCCCTACCCAACCCACTAACCTAAGGTCTCAATTAATTCTAATGCTAGTTCATTATAAGTATTGTACTTCTTTTAAACAATTGTATAACATATATGTCTGATTTCTCTTTGAATGTAATAACTATAACTCTATCCTTGAATGTTATGTTTAACTACCTCTTATATTGTGGAGCTTTTCTCCCCGGGCCTCTACTGAAAATGGACATGTATCCAGCTAGACTAGCCCGGTCAACAAATGTAAAATAAAATAAATAAATAAAATAAATAAATAAAATACTAAAGAATAAACAGTGCCATCTCTGTACTGGCATGAGACATACATGCTTACTAAAGAATAAAGAGTGCCATCTCTGTACTGGCATGAGACATACATGCTTACTAAAGAATAAAGAGTGCCATCTTTGTGCTGGCATGAGACATACATGCTTACTAAAGAATAAACAGTGCCATCTTTGTGCTGACATGAGACATACATGCTTACTAAAGAATAAACAGTGCCATCTTTGTGCTGACATGAGACATACATGCTTACTAAAGAATAAAGAGTGCCATCTCTGTACTGGCATGAGACATACATGCTTACTAAAGAATAAAGACTGCCATCTTTGTGCTGGCATGAGACATACATGCTTACTAAAGAATAAACAGTGCCATCTCTGTACTGGCATGAGACATACATGCTTACTAAAGAATAAAGAGTGCCATCTCTGTACTGGCATGAGACATACATGCTTACTAAAGAATAAAGAGTGCCATCTTTGTGCTGGCATGAGACACACATGCTTACTAAAGAATAAACAGTGCCATCTTTGTGCTGGCATGAGACATACATGCTTACTAAAGAATAAAGAGTGCCATCTTTGTGCTGACATGAGACATACATGCTTACTAAAGAATAAACAGTGCCATCTTTGTGCTGGCATGAGACATACATGCTTACTAAAGAATAAAGAGTGCCATATTTGTGCTGACATGAGACATACATGCTTACTAAAGAGTAAACAGTGCCATTGTTGGACTGGCATGAGACATACATACTAAAGAATAAACACTGCCATCTTTGTACTGACATGAGACATACATACTTACTAAAGATTAAACAGTGTCGTCTTTGTACTGGCATGAGATATACATACTTACTAAAGAATAAACATTACCATCTTTGTACTGGCATGAGACATACATACGAAAGAGTAAACAGTGCCATCTTTGTACTGGTATGAGACATACATACTAAAGAATAAACAATGCCATCCTTGAACTAGCATGAGACATACATACTTACTAAAGAATAAACAATGCCATCTTTGTACTGGCATGAGACATACATACTAAAGAGTAAACAGTGCCATCTTTGTACTGGCATGCATACTAAAGAGTAAACAGTGCCATCTTTGTACTGGCATGAGACATACATGCTTACTAAAGAATAGACAGCGACATCTTTGTACTGACATGAGACATACATACTTACTAAAGGATAAACAGTGCCATCTTTGTACTGGCAAGAGACATACATACTAAAGAGTAAACCGTGCCATCTTTGTACTGGCATGAAACATACATACTAAAGAGTAAACAGTGCCATCTTTGTACTGGCATGAGACATACATGCTTACTAAAGAATAAACAGTACCATCTTTGTACTGGCATGAGACATAAATACTTACTAAAGAATAAACAGTGCCATCTTTGTACTGGCAAGAGACACACATGCTTACTAAAGAATAAACAGTGCCATCTTTGTACTGGCATGAGACATACATACTAAAGAGTAAACAGTGCCATATTTGTACTGGCATGAGACATACATGCTTACTAAAGATTAAACACTGCCATCGTTGTACTGGCATGAGACATACATACTAAAGAGTAAACAGTGCCATCTTTGTACTGACATGAGACATACATGCTTACTAAAGATTAAACATTGCCATCTTTGTACTAGCATGAGACATACATACTTACTAAAGAATAAACAATGCCATCTTTGTACTGGCATGAGACATACATACTTACTAAAGATTAAATAGTGCCATCTTTGTACTGGTATGACACATACATACTAAAGAATAAACAGTGCCATCCTTTTACTGGCATGAGACATACATACTAAAGAGTAAACAGTGCCATCTTTGTACTGGCATGAGACATACATACTTACTAAATAATAAACAATGCCATCTTGTACTGGCATGAGACATTCATACTTACTAAAGAATAAACAATGCCATCTTTGTACTGGCATGAGACATACATTCTAAAGAATAAAGAGTGCCATCTTTGTACTAGAATGAGACATAAATACCTACTAAAGAATAAACAGTAACATCTCTGTACTGGCATGAGACATACATGCTTACTAAAGATTAAACAGTGCCATCTTTGTGCTGGCATGAGACATACATGTTTACTAAAGAATAAAGAGTGCCATCTTTGTACAGGCATGAGACTTACATGCATACTAAAGATTAAACACTGCCATCTTTGTACTGGCATTAGACATACATACTAAAGAATAAACAGTGCCATCTTTGTACTGGCATGAGACATACATTCTTACTAAAGAGTAAACAGTGCCATGTTTGTACTGGCATGAGACATACATACTTACTTAAGAATAAACAGCATCATCTTTGTACTGATATGAGACATACATACTTACTAAAGAATAAACAGCGACATCTTTGCACTGGCATGAGACATACATGCTTACTAAAGAATAAACAATGCCATCCTTGTACTGGCAAGAGATACACATGCTTCCTAAAGATTAAACAATGCCATATTTGTACTGGCATGAGACATACATGCTTACTAAAGATTAAATAGTGCCATCTTTGTACTGGCATGAGACATACATGCTTACTAAAGGTTAAACTTTGCCATCTTTGTACTGGCATTAGACATACATACTATAGAATAAGCAGTGCCATCTTTGTACTGGCATGAGACATACATGCTTACTAAAGAATAAACAATGCCATCCTTGTACTGGCATGAGACATACATACTAAAGAGTAAACAGTGCCATCTTTGTACTGACTTCAGACATACATGCTTACTAACGAATAAACAGTGCCATCTTTGTACTGGCATGAGACATTCATACTTCCTAAAGAATACACAGTGCCATCGTTGTACTGGCATGAGACATACATACTAAAGAAAAAACAGTGCCATTGTTGTACCGGCATGAGACATACATACTTACTAAAGAATAAACAGTACCATCTTTGTACTGGCATGAGACATACATACTTACTAAAGAATAAACAGTGCCATCTTTGTACTGACATGAGACATGCATGCTTGCTAACGAATAAACAGTGCCATCTTTGTACTGGCATGAGACATACATGCTTACTAAAGAATAAACAGTAACATCTTTGTAAAGGCGTGAGACATACATACTAAAGAGTAAACAGTGCCATTGTTGTACTGGCATGAGACATACATACTAAAGAATAAAGAGTGCCATTGTTGTACTGGCATGAGACATTGTTTTCTGTTTGAAATGCCTTAGTATTTATGCACATCCAGTTGCATATGTCTGTCTCTTTCTATGGAATAACCAGATTTAAATGTTGACTGATATGCTGAACTCAGAATTATCTCAAAAGTGTCTTTATACATGCTACAGATAATCTTGTTGGTTTATTTATTGATTTGCTAACTAGATAACTGAGCTGATCTCTGCTTGAAGTTTTCACCATAACATACAATATTCCATATATGGTCTGTTTTAGAACAGTCAGCCAACACGTTTTTTGGACGGGAGACAAAGTTCATCTACCTTTCTTAACTAGACCCAGAGACAACATGGACATTATGTATTGATAGTAACTACTGTTCAGTGCTCAGTTTGGAAGGTGTGAGGCAGACTTATCAACCACAAGAATCATGTTGTAGAAAACTTGACAAGGCATATTGAATTATGATTAGATATCTGATTATAAGCAAGTCATTATGTGTTTGAGAATTGGATGTCAGTAAACTCATTTTGACAGTGAAGTTATCTTGACATTAATAACTTGATCATAATTTTTCTTAGTACGTGGAGCTTTACCTGCTTCATGTATATCATATACAAAGAGAAACAGACAGAAAGAAACTTGTGGGAGCATTATGTATGTTACAGCTTTCAAAACACTAATATACAGTTTTATGACAATGTTCTTTGTAATACATGGAGCTTTATTGCATAAACTGGCAGAGTATGAAGTGTTACAGCTTTGAAAGCTGTAACACCCTTAGCACGGTATCACAAACAGTGGTTAGAAGTAAAGTGTACCACTGATCCTCTAAATGCTGTAAAAGCAGCAAAACAGTTAGTTGTTCCACCTGCAAAAAATGTGTGACTACACAAAGTGTATTACAGCTTTTAAAGCGGTGTTATCTTCCCAGAATTGTTTTGTGTTGGCTGCTGTTTATACCCTAAGATGAGGCTGGAGCATCACAGCAGTGCAAGATGTTTATCACACTTTTAAGCACCCTTGCTTTTTTTCCAATTTCAAAGTGTAACCATGATATTTCATGTACTCCAAGTGCCTTCATATCCACTAATACTGCTACAGCTAACATTTTTATGAATGCTGAATACTGTATGTTGCATGTAAGTTGGAGTTTGCCAGTGCCAGTTTAAATGGGCTTTAACGATTTTGCTTGTCTTACTTTATCTGGCATAGTTTAGTGGTAAGCTGAAGAAGCAATGCAACTTGTGTAGTAACATAAACTAGATGGCATATGTTGTTAGATCTTAACAGCTAAACCTCTAAATGTCTATTATTTGAAAAGAGGATACATTTTTTCTCTGTGGGCAAATGAGGACACAACTAAGAATTTACGCTAAACAGGAGAATTACTCCACCCCAAACAATACTTTAACTCTGCAGTATGATGAAAAAAAAAAATACATTTTCAGGCTAATGTTCGGTATAGTATGTTTCAAAGTATCATTTCAAATGAAAGACTAGATTTTAAGTACATTAGTTTATTTGTATAAGGGGGAAATTCAATACTGTGTTCTGTGTAGTAGACAAACACCTTTTTCTTAAAATTGTTCCATTAGTAAAGGAATTAAGGAGATCGTTTTAGTTACATTTAGTTTTCCTTGTATTACTGCAGCTTTTAGAAAAACTGGAGTGCAAAATAATAGTTTATATGTACATTGTTAACAAGAACTACAGAGATAAATGGAATGTCAATTAAAAGCTTGCCGGTGTGTCACCAGGGGTGGAATCAGGTCTGTGCCGACAGATTGCATGGTTTTGTGGTAATTAGTAAGCTGTGTAGGTGTTTATTATGAGCAACTGACAATAAATCTTGCTTTTTGTTTTGAATATTTCTTTGTGTCTTAGTACACTGCCTCAAGGTGGAAAAGAAAATGACTGTAAGATTAATTATGGATTTAATTTACCAGGAAAAGATAAAATCTCAACCACTACCTCTAAACAAGTTTATTGTGTTTTTTTTTGCTTTTAACCTGAGTTTCTGATCCGCTAACTAAAGCCAGATTTATGCAAAAGCTGCCCTTGGATTTATTACAGAGGTATGATAGAATGGAATGTATTGTTTGCCAGACATTTGACAAAAAGACCAACAAGGAAAAATAAATGGAGGTGGTTGAAATAGTCTAAAAATGTCAAAGACAATTCATTTCAAGTGATTGCATGATGCATAAGAGGTGTTTATCTGTTTCTCTCACAAACACAAAGACACAGAAAGAAAGCTATACTCTTACCTTTAAATAATTGTAAACTTTCATTCGTTAATCAGTAATAAAGTTTAAATTCCATGCAAATTGTCTTCCCTTTGGCTTCCACATCTGCTATTTTTTGATACCTCTGTCATTAACTGTCATTTCCCTTTAAATATAGAATGAATCTGAAAGGCCGGTGCTAAATCACATCATTTTAGATTAGGGGCAGTTCCTTTGAGCCTCGCTGTGTTCAGGTGTCAGAGAAAAGTCAGTGACCTCTCTCCTACCACACCACTGCAAGGCCTTAATTAGTACTGACTCCAGCCATTACTGGGAAAAGGACAAAGGCGGCCACATCATTTTTCTACTTAGGAAGTTAACGTCTGACCTAATAACTTGTCCAGACTCATAGGACAATGTAATAGCCACAGATCTGTGGCTCAGCGTCTTTGTCAAGGGCTTTATTTCTAGTATGTGAGCATTAGATGCAAGTCAGTTGAGTAGCTTTGGACCTTTTTGAGTTTGGCCTTCTACTTTCCTGGCAGTTAATAATCTTAGCAGTAGGTACTTGCTAATTGTTGAAAGGGTGTAGTAAAACAAAGCATCACTACATGACATTCACATTATAGGACTTGTAAAAATGCAACGATAAGACATATTTTTGGTCAAAGGAAGGCTTTAGTAGTTCCTATTTGAATACCTAGGATAAAAAGGCAACCCACTCTGCTATGTGTTGTTTATATTTATTCTCTTGTTTACTAATTTCTTTATTCATATCGGAATGCCTGTACTGGAATACTGTTTATTCTAACTGTGTCAGTATTGCAAATAAACAAGCAGTGCACTTAACTGTTATATGGAACCTCTTTTTTAATTTGCCTATGATAGTAATGCAGAGATGTATCTTGTTTTAGCATTAGCCTCCTTTCTCCTCCCTGTTACTTAATTACCTTATTCTTCAGAACAAACTATGGAATTGATAGCTGTTATTGATTGTCATTGCATTGCCTAATCTTCACTAAATGCAGGCAGCTTTGCAGATTTAAGAAGATGGCAGAAAATGTCCAGTAATGATGCTGCTGGGAATTTCAACTCAATACTGCAGTCTTAGTAAAAAAAAAAAAGTGATACAGCTATAAGAAGCTTTATTATAGTCCAATCAGTTAAATCATTGTTTGAACTATAAAGTGACTGATCAGAAATGTAATGATTCATGTTTAATTAACTTACTGCATACTGTAACAGAGTTTCACAGTCCTTCCAGTAGCAGAAAGTATGTGTATTAATGGAAAAGTGAAAGTCTAACTGTATGTTGGCAATTTTCCAAATTTCATTGCCTATATAATAATGCAAGACAAGGTTATAACATCTGCAAGCCAATAAGTAAAACATGTTTTTTTTTTCAAAAAATTGTTAAACCAGGATGTTGCTGTACCATGGTTCAAGGTTCTCTGGTTCAGTTCCCACCAGGGGTAACACCTTTGAGGAATTTGCATGTCCTTCCATTGTCCACAGGGTTTTTTGCCAAGGTTATTAGATTTCCTCCCATATCCCAAAGGGATGCTATTAGGTGTACTGATGGCTCTGTAAATTGCCAGTAGGTGTGCTGTTCGAGCATGTGTGTGCATGTGCCTTGAGACGCACTGATTTTCCATCCAGGATAACTGGTTCTGTGCTTCAGTCCTACTGAATGTTGAGATAGGGCCTGGCTTCTCCATAACCTTTTATAGGATAAAGCGAGTTTGAATTAATTAATTGCTGCTTATAAGTATAACATAGTATCACCAATGGTACAGAAACCATTTCCTGTATGTTGTTTTTTCTGTTAACCATGCAAGAGTAATTATGTCTTTATGTGTTTCATGTCATTTTCCATTAGGAGCTCTTTTTTCTGCGGGTCATCCCTGTGAAAAAGAACCTCATCCACTGGTCCATGCTAGGTTAATTAGCAAAATATAAATAAAGTTGTTTTTTTTTCAGTTTAACCCATTATAAAGAAACAAACTTTTATACATTTTCAGTTTAATGTAGTGATCTAGCACATTTGTAGAGTCACAGAATCCTGAAGAATAACTGCACCATAAGCTTTCTGGTACGGTGTGTGCATATACCTTGAATTATCACCTCTTAAGACTTGGTCTTTCTCAGTCTGGAGGAGATGTACGCCATATATGGTACCCAAAGAAGTGTATAAGTTATAAAGATAGCAGAGTATTACAATTTAAAAAAAAAAAAAAAAAAGATAGCAGAGTATTACAATGCATCCCAAGGAAAGAAACTGTAAGGGAATGCATGGGTATGCTTTCTTTGTTTCTGTTGTGTGAGAAAGAAAAGTAAACAGGGAGAAAGAAATACACATATTCTTCTTGTCTTAGAAGATTCAGTATTGTATGCAATATTGTATTTATTTATTTTATGTGCCACATACTAAAATAATATTACATCATTCTATTTATGATCTAGATTTTCTGTCCCCCCCTCCCGTTTTTTATTTACATCTTATTTTTTCACTCGTGAGTAATTGCTAATGGGGTGCCATTATAGAAGCAGAGTGTTAAGTTTACTAACAAATTTGCTTGTAGCTATTGTCAGTTTTGGGCCTGGCTGATGTATGCAAATTAAAAATCTGGCACTGGGATTACTTCCATTTGAAAAAAGCAAGAACAGAATCTGATCATTATAATCTGCAGGCCAGGTATTATGACTGGGCTAGCGAGGCACTGATGATGAATTGTACTGAATAGCTTGTGGACAGAATATTTTATCTCCGCTCTCTGTCACACAGCACTGCATAAAATAAGAATGATCCATCAAGCATGAGAGGCGGTGGTTTATGAAATTCATTGCTCATGGCAAGTGTATATTTTAAAATTCAAAAGACACAGCAACTCACAAGGGTTATTTGGTAATCAGTGTGAATTACTTCTAGGTATAAACTTAGTGGAAAAAATTAAAAATACATAGCGCTGTACAACAGTCATGATTGCTGTAGGTGCTACAATTTTAACTGCTTCTCACCAAAATCACTTTTATTTAGCCATTTGAGAGTCTCAAGCCAGGTTTTAGCAAAAAATAGCCTGTCCTTATCAGCTGTATCCCATTAACCCAAAGTGTAGTTGATATTTTTCCACATCAGTTCAGTTTTAGACAAAAGGGGTTAGATTTACTTATGTTCTAATGTTATTATTAGCTTTCATACAGTTACCCGTCACATCACACTGTCCTTGGAAGGAAAACATTTTGCTCATTATAATGAAGTACATACTGTTATAAACAGAAATGAAGATGATTTATTGTAATATGGTGTCTAGTAAAAAGGGTTATATTAAAAAGAAAACTATAAGAGTTTGCCTTAAGGGTGAGACTTATTATGAATTTTGATGTGTGTTTTTTACATAATAATGTTTTCTGAAAGGATGTTATGTGCACTTATATTTTATTTAGATTTTGTCATCCGTTAATAGACATGATGCTGTCCTTTTGAATGTCTCTAGTTATGTCCTTCTTTTAAAGGTATTGATCTCTCATGACAGATTTTTCCTCTCAAAAAGGATAATAATGTATTAAAAAGTGTCAAAAACTAATTAAGATTTGTAACATGTTTTTTCCTCACACAAAGTGTATTTTTCATCACAGTGTCTCGTGGCATGCTGGGATTCTTGCTAACATTATCACATGCCAGTCACACAAAGTCTCAGTGGTGCGTCTCCCTCTGTCATTATTTTCAGCATCAATTAATTCTTCCCTGACCTCGCCTTCAGAAAAAGTAGCAGAGAATTATCAGTGCATGCCTTGCACAGTCTATTGTGAAGGCATTAGGCCAGTACATGATCAAAAAACATAGTAGGCCAAACAGCATATTTTCTCACCTGCAGGGTTGCTAAGCAACCTGAGATTAAGGATTTTCACCAAGCCTTCAAGTCAAATAAAGAGGTCTGGAAGGCAAACTGACCCAGGTGGTAGAGATGCTTAAAGACAGGTTAGTATTTTTAATGAGATAAGGACAACCCACCATAGCCTAAGTTAGCATCCATATTCCAAATGAAGGTAAACATTATGTGATATTGATACTAAATTGTATCAAACAACATTTGATGTTAAATTCATGTTTACTGGACTACATTCACAATTTAATTTGTTTTTGCATCATATGAACACATAAACTGGCATTCCACGTACAAAGTATAAACATATGATATGATTCTGCTGAGCTGTGTACCATGATGAAATAACGCATCACAAGTGACTATATTAATGTTCTCATTTTATTGATAAATGGTATTGCACTGTTGATAAATGTGGAAGACAACAGACACATCATCTATTTTAATTTCTGTTTTTTAAGGCAGAAGTGTATCTAACATAAGTGCTAAACTGAAATAGTATTCCCAGAAACTAAAATAGTGGTGTTCTTTCTGACAAGCTTTGCCATTAAGATGTTATTTTTTGTCGAGCTGTTTAAGCACCTCTACTGAGTGGTTACAAAGACTGCTCATTCTCCACTGCTCTTCAGCTGGATTTCTTTTCCAGTAAAAACTAATTTTTATGTTCATTGATAAATATTGTTGTACCCATAGTTTCTCCCCTAATGTGGTGCAAATAACAGGTTTGGACAGACTGAGCTTAGGAGAGCTAGGGAAATAACATTTTATATTCCATGACAGTCTTTTGGTTGTCATTGGTAGAGCAGAGATGGCAGCTTTGTCAGGAATATTCATTGTATGTCTGCAACAGTTTCACAGCATAATGAAAGATGTAGGACTCAACATTATAACATGCAGACTGCTAGGTCATTAATTTAAGCAATATCTCTTCTAGTAAAATATGCAATGTTGCTTTGAATGGAAGACCCCATGCCTTTAATGCTGCCTTTTCTGCCTGCTTTCTCCCTCATTCTCTGTTTGTTACTGTGTTTAAAAAAGATTAAATAGAGGTATGGCCTTAAAGGTACAATAGCTGCATATGTAGGAATCCACACCAAATGATGCTTTCTTCTCTAATTTAATCAGTCGAAAAGACTAAGTTCTTTTTTGATTTATCGCCATTGAAAAGATAGATTAGTGTGCCTTAGAGGTAGGGGTCACTCTCTGTAATGCTATTAAGGTTTTGTCCTTGACATACAGGATTCCTTCAGCAAAGAAAAAGTGGAAAAATTCCATCTGAATGCAGGAAAGCAAATGTAGTGTTGCAATTAGGAATGTCAGCGCATAGCGACAGTCCTCATGGATGCCCGTCTCAGGTTGCCGTGGATCCAAAGGTGGCAAAAGTGACATTCTTCTTAGCAGGGGATAGAAATAAGTGCACCATTTTATAAAAGAAAACAGACAATTTATGTATACCCCGAAGAGTTAATAGCTAGTGAGCCATTCCTATGGGTCAAGTACTGCATTTGCATTTTGATGGGATGTTATCAAGTAATTAATGCACCAGTCAGGATTTATTACCTCAGGAGTGAACTGCAAGGTTCATTACAAAATCAGTTTCACTTGACGATAGGCATTTCCTCAGAGTTAGCTTTTGACATGTTGTTCCTACCACTCTCTGCCTGTGGCAGTGATGGTGGAAGGCCAGTGAGGTGAAATTCATTGCTTAATAAGGGCATTCACTTTGGGTATTCTTGTGATAATAAATGTGTACATCAAGGCTGCACTGCCTTGTCAGTTTAATTGCTTCTAGTGCTCCTTAACAAGCCGATCTTAATCAGTCTGGACCATGTTATGAATAATTTAAGGATCGGTAGACTCTGTGTTTAATAAGGTGTACTTGGTTATAAAACTTAAGTGCACTGTTTATAGGAAGTGTACAAAACACTGGGTTTTTCATTAGCTGCAACAGACAGCAAAATATCACCATATTATTTGAGTGTTCGTCTTTTTTTGTGATTGACAGTGGTAATTCCTATTTCTATGCATCTCTCCCGCACATCATCACCACACCTTTTGTTAAAGCTGGGCCTTTATATCTCGAAAGTTAAGCAGATACTAAAGATAAAGCAGGCAGGCGGTCAGAAAACTAACTGTCATTGCTAAAAAGACATTTTTCTTTTGCTTTGTTTGCCTGAAATGAAGAACAAATCTTAGTTATGCAGTAACCTGTAGGTTCTTAATTTACTTCCTTTGGTAAATAAGAATGCTGTCTTGTCAGTTTGTGCCTATGGCTTGTAATAAAAAGATAAAAGTCAGGTGAGGTCACCAGGCTTAACGTAGTATAAATTACATCTTTAGTCTTCTGTTTTGTACTGCATCCTTTTGCAGTAGATTGTCTTTAGTTTTTTCTTCCTTGTCCAACTAATTTTTGTGCATGTTCTCTATATAAATAATGGAAGGTCACATGTAGCAAGGGGTTTATAACCTCTCGGTGATTATCAGGTGATATATCATGTAGGTCTAAGAGTAAGTGATGTGTCAGGGTCTAGACCCAGAGCATAAAACACCACAACATCTATCAGTCGCCCACTGTTAGGAGAACAAGCTTTAACATGCCTTTGTCTAAAAAAAAAGGTAGCCCTGATGTCAGAAAATGTAATGATAGTTGTGCAGACTGTTCAGTAAAGGAATGTTTTATTATGTGCAGCCTGTTCTCTGGACATCCTTGTTCACAGTTGCCTCATATCCCAAACCGTAAGAAGTACCTTGCTGTGGTTGTTTACTATCTACATCAAGTCAGTTAATGTCTTCCAAACATCTGCCAGTTCCTACAGAGGGCAAGTGTGTATTGTTCTGGCAAGATTTTGATTAGAGGGCGGTGGGTAACCTGATCAGCTGAAATTTTTCTTTGAATCAGATGTGAAACAGTTGGCAAGAGTTCTGTTAATGTGTTAATCAAAGCTTTGATCAGCCCTTTTTAATTGCAGGAATAAAACAGAAAAAATATCAGTTTGTACTTTAGATTTTAATTCATTCCTTTATTACTTGCTAACTGCTGACTTGAATTGAAAATGCTTCAAGGGAAAGAAGTAAATGTATTTGTGTTGAAGTGCTATGAAAATCTTGCTCTAATCCTACATAATAATTGTTCTAGTGGTATGTTCATTTGATGAGGTTTCATTGTACAAGATAAAGTTTACCCTATGACATAATTTTGTGCAGAACCATACGTTACATCTGAAGGTAAGAAAATAAATCTTTATTTTGTGGTTACAAGTACTGAAAATCAGTTTTCAGAATTTAATCAAATAGATAGTTTTAATGGAAGCAAATTATGTTAAGACAAATGCACCGACCAGCAGCACAATATTCAAATGTGTGACCTCTTCCATACATGAAATATCATCTTGTTAGCATATTTGCACTGTGCTTTAATAACTAATTACATTAACAGCTTCTTTGCAACTGCATAGTCAATGTGGCAAAATTATTCATATTGTGTAACCTCAGTGAGCATGTAATAACACTGAGGGGGAGGGGAGGATCACATTCAGTGTGCCTTAAGTTGCAAGATTAATATTCAGTTCTGGTTGCCATTTGCTTCAAAATGCATATATGTTGCATAAACCTTCATCTTAAACAATTTTGCCCTCCATTTTACCTCAGTGTTTATTGCCTACACAGCACACATGGAGTAATGCATCTTTCAGTTTATGACATCTAATAAAGGCCTACTGCAGGCAACCATTAGAACCAGGTGCTTCAACAATTTTCCTTTCTATGTGTCAGCTTTTGTTCTCTTGCAAGAAGTCTTAAGGTGCTGTGTTTTAGTCACTACACTGGCCTAGTCTTTGTGTTTTTTTTATGACTGAAGCTGTTTTTCATGTGGATTTTACCAAAGTACTGCAAAAATCATACTAGTTAAACTAGTTGTTACATGAAATCATGTGATAGTGATGCTTGAATTATGATACTGATTTTATTTTTCATTTTAAGTGGTATGAAAACATCCATTTTGCTTAAACATCACAACTGCATTGCAGTGTTGCCATTTACATAACTTTCTTGAATGTTTAAATCATGTGGTTTAGTACCAACTAAACAACAACATGTGCAGCTTATTCTATAGCCTTTAGCTGGACAATCATAGTCCTTTGTTCTTGTGCAGGTTAACAGAGATTGAGGAGATGGGCAGAGGAAAAGCAGTGCAATTTTCTGCTATTTAAGCTTGGCGAAATGGCACTCTTCAGGAAGCAGTGAAAAGTGTGAAAGCGTAATAGGCATTTTAAAAGTAGGAGTCCATGTAGCTGCTTGAGGGATTCTCAGATTTAGGCATGCATAGAATTGCGAATAAGATAATCAACGTTGTGAAATTGAAACCTGTCTGCTGCCTGCTGGTCTCCCCCCCATACACCCTTATAGATGAGTGATTTGTAACACTCATCTTCTTCAAGCAAGGAAGGCTTCAAGATTATCCAGAACTGTCAATAATAATTGCTAAAGTATTTTATAACCTACAGAAAATCAAAGGAATTTTACAACCAACAGTTATCAAGTTTCAATAGAGCAGTATAAAGAAAGCAATTTTATGTGGAATACAATTGTGATTGGCTTGCTTTAATGTTTTTTATACAGTTCCCGTGCTACCATTTCTAAGATTCCCTGTATTTGAGCCAGAGTTAAAATGGCAAACATACTGTATAGCTTACAGTTCACTTGCATATCGAGTGCCATCTTAAACAGATCAGCATTTTATAAATGACACTTGAACTCTGCATAGATTAATTATTTTTTAAACACGTATGATATCCTGTAAGATACTGAAGAGCATTTATACATTCTGGTACACTGAATAGATGGGGTAAGATACCTTCTGTTTACAGAACAAACTGAATGCTGAAAAGCTAAAAAGTATAATTCCAAAATATACCTTCTGAAGAAACATGCAGTCTTGCTCTATCATTTTTGTCCCATTTCTGTGAAGAACTTCCTTATTATAACATTACAGTCCAGAAGACTACAGCCAGCCTATCCCAACAGTCCCACAGTAATTTATTCTTCACTGTGTGCGTATGTCTGTGTGTTTGTGTGTATATATTTGTGTATCTGCATTCATGCGTTTGCATTACTGCATAGCAAACTGTTTCATTTTTGTCCCATTTCATTGTATAAAAGCTTGCATATTCCAGCATTCCAAGCCAACCATCTACAGCCTATTTGTTTCTACAACCCTATGAGTGCATTTTCATTCTGTGAGCCTGTATATCTGCATGTGTGTATAGTCATTGCATGTTTATATCTGCATATGTAAGTACATATGTGGATGTTTGTGCATGTATGTGTTTGCATGATTGCGCGTGTGTGTGTGTGTGTGTGTGTGTGTGTGTGTGTGTGTGTGTGTGTGTGTGTGTGTGTGTGTGTGTGTGTGTGTGTGTGTGTGTGTGTGTGTGTGTGTGTGTGTGTGTATGTGTGTGTGTTTAAGGGTGTGTGAATGAGTGTGAGTGTGTCTGTGTTCATGTTTGTATGGGTGCAACAACATCTTGAGACGTTCAGATGTGGGTACCCTGTGAGGCACGCTGTGGCACTGGTGTTCCACTTCAAAGCAGTGCTGAAGGGTACAAAAGTGCTATGACAATCAGCCCCTAATCTTGTTGTAATAGAGTTTCTCACTCACTGAGTTGACAGTGCATGAATAAATAAAGGCTTCTTAACACATCCATTTTATTTCAACCAGCATGTCAATAATGTGTATTGATCAGTTTAAAATGTGTAATAGATGCGTGCCTGAATCAAAGTAAACTAGTCAACACGAGTTGTTTTAGGAACTAAATTTCCCTGTAAGTGGACATTTGTAAACTCCCAGTTCTTTGACTCCTATTCGCAAGTGATGAATGCCATGAATTTGCCAGGTTCCAAGTTTCTTTGCACAAAAGGACTAAATTATTTTGTTCCCCTCCTGACTGTGATACAATTGTCCATTTCTGGTTATTAACAACTTGACAACGTAGAAAAGTGAAGGAGGTGTTGGGAATCTTATCTTTTTAGTCTCCTTAGTGGCAAATCTAACTGTATTGGCAGTAAATAAGGATAGTCCTTATCATTTAGCACGTAAGAAGAAAATACAAACCATTATTTCCTGTATCCCCAAGTAACTAATAAAATAATGTTGACACAAGTTCTACTATCCACATAATGTTAATTGAAACTCTGTTTCTCCATAAGTCATCTGGATGCAAGAATACTACATAATAAAATCACTCTTCTTGAAATATTTATTCATATGCACTCCCCTAGAGACATGGCTAGAATCAGATGACACACTCCCACCTGCTCTCTTATACAAGTAAAATATTGCTTAGTTGCTAAGTACCTTATTATAACTCGAGTGGCCACTTCTACAGGCAGGGATGATACAGACCCAAACTGGCTGGTCATAAAGATGAGTCTGTGTGAACGTACTGAAGGTTCTATTTCCTTTGTCTGTCAACCAACAAGAATTACTGCTAACACTCTCTTCTTGCTGCGTGAATCTTTGTAAACCTGAATTTCCAAACATAATTTTATTCTTACTGGTGATATAAACTTTAGCTGGATTGAACACCTAAAAAAGCTTCCCAATATCACATCCTACTATAACTTCAACTAATTAGTACAACAATGTACTACTCATCCAAACCAACAAACAGTTATGCATTCCCTTCTTGACATAATTCTTACAAATATTACTAATAGTTGTACCACCATCTCAGTCCTTCCCAACAGTTTAAGTCACCATTGATCCACTAAATTTACTTACTCATTCAAATCTCCTAGACTGTCTTGCATAGATTTCATTATGTGAATTGTCCCACTTAAATCAACTTAGTCTAATAGTTTAGGCAGCCCTGTACATCTTGACCAACCCAACAAATGACAACTAAGTTTTTCACAAAAAGAAAAAAAAATAGTTGCACAGAAAGGAAAATATAGGAAAACCCTTTCCTGTGGTTAACCTGGAGCTCAAGTACAATAAAATAAAAGAGATCACCGTTAGCATCCCTGGAAAGCCATTAATAATTATTACTTCTACCCCTTTAAGCATCTGAGAAGTCAAAACTAATTCAGGATAAAACAGCAAAATTAGTCTACCTCAAAAAAAAACAACTATGCCAAAAATAATAATTGGTACCAAAATAATAGTACCAATGCAGACTATACACTATACCCATCTGAAAATGGCAAGAAGTACTATTTGACAACATGTAATTCTTCTTCTTTAACTATTTCAAACAATAACCAGATCAATACCTCCACAATTACATCCCAACCATAAGCACCTGTCATTTTGGCATTGTTTCTGAAAACCAAGTCCTCAGTCATCTTATAAAGTCACCTAATACCACCACAGCTGATAACAACTTTCACCCTAATGTTCCAGAAAAGCATCTCAAATAGCTTCAGTCTTCCATCCTACATTTATAGCATTTCACTGCAATCTGGTTTATTCCTGCCAAAATGGAAAACCTCCATCATACATCCTGTCCTAAAAATATCCAGTCTTATGGAACCTGACCGGTTCAGACCCATGTCAAAACTACACTTCTTAATCAGAATGGCAGAGAAACTGTGGTACTCTAAACTTTTGACTTACCCACAATTTACTAGGACTCTTTCTCTCTCCCAGCACAGCTCCTTTTATGGCTTTAATTTAAGTCCCTCTTCTTAGAGTAACTGGCTATATGTACAATAATACAGGTAACAGCAAACACAGAGGTGTCATAGTTACTGACGTATGTAGGGCCTTTTAGAGATGGTACTTTACCAGTCAATAGACTTATGAAAATTGGTTTTGAAAGCATAGCCTGTTTGCAACCCCCCCCCCCCCCCCCCAAATAAACATGTTAAAATACAACATCTTGGGATTAATGCAGACCCTGGCTGGCTTTTTTTCTGGGATACCCCAAGGTTCAATATTAGACCTTATTTTCCTCTCCCTTTACATTATCTCTCTCGTGGTGAACCTTTACCAGATTAAAATGTTTCTTTATGCAGATGATCTAGCTGCTGTTTTTAGAGTCTGGCAACTTTAATTCTGAGCTGCAGTTCCATTGTCAGTAACGATTCAAACAGTTATATCATTGGATCAGTAGCCAGTGCAGATAAAAAAGCAAAGAAGCTCTATGATATTTGTAATTTAGAGAATGCAGCAGTGACCCAGACTCAGCTTTTTATTTTTTTATTTTTTATAATGCTATTACTGTCTCTGTATCTCAATAACACTCATGTGTCTTGTAACTGTATGTAGCTACTGTATAGGCTACCTATGGGAAATTTCAAAAGCAAGCATGATGATAGTCCAAAATGTCAAGAAGAGAGAATTTTAAAGTAATTGTAGAGAACCAGTATCCCCAGCACTCCCAGTGTAGAAGCTTTACCCACACACTTTATTTCTAAATGTACCTCCTCTGAGGTTTATTTATTTATTTTATTTTACATTTGTTGACCAGGATAGTCCATCTGGGTGTGAGCCCATTTTTAGCAGAGGCCCAGGGAGAAAAGTTCCAATAAAACAAGAACAACATTGACAGATAGTGTCAGTTTTACATAGAATTTAACAGACATATTTAGAAACAACAAAGAAAGTAGAATGTACAATAGGCACTTTAGTGAAAAGGAGAAAGTTATTACAATATATTAAAGTCATATATATCTAGTTTTTTTTTTTTTTTTGAGGACAGGGATCTATATTTAGTTGATCATTTGAGTATACTTAGGTTCATAGGTTCATAAGTAGGTACTAGGCTATCGCCCAAGGGCCTACGTAAGCCTAGCCAACAAGATTCCCTGGCTTACGCCACCCAAGAAAGTTATTTTCCTGTGCCACTGTCGAGCAGAGACACAGAAGTGATCCCCAGGGTGTATTTCCTATTTCTCATCCACTCATCAAGATTTTTCTTGAAGAGTGCTAATGAAGAACTTTGCTTGACATAGATGGGTAGCCTGTTCCAGAGTATGGGAAGTCTCTGGGACAGGAATCTATCCTTCCAGCATGTCCTGTTTATTGTGGTGACAAGGTTTAGGTCCCTAGAGTGTGTAGCTCGGAGGGATTGGGATTTCTTTAGGTGTAACATGTTCAACAACTCTGGGTTTGACCTAGCTTTATATGTTAGGCAGAGATCACATCGGAGTAGGCGATATGCTATGGAGTAAAGCTGGAGTTTTTTGAGATGGTCAGTATAGGGCATTTGTTTGAGACCAGTAATCCTCTTTGTGAGGTACTTCTGTGGCCTTTCCAGCTGCTGCAGATATCTTGTGAGGTACATTCCAAAAGGGGCGTTATACTCTATAATGGGTCTAATGAGTGTCGAGTAGAGAGGAACAATGACCTCTTTTTCCTAGATGAGATCCCTTTTATGATGAGATGTGCCACATAGAAGGCCTTCCTGACTACTGTGGTGATGTGACCATCAAAGGAGAGACTACTACCCACCTCAGTCCCAAGGTTTTTTATCACACATTTCGTGTTACGTAGATTGCTACCTATGTGGTAGTTCATAGTTACAGAGTTTTTACCAAAGGGGATAACACTGCACTTTTTGGCATTGAGCTTGAGGCCATGGTTTTGACACCAGGCATCTGTCTCAGCGAGGCCCTTCTGTAGGATGTCCACATCATTTGGGGACTTGACTATGGCTCCTAGTTTGCAGTCATCTGCGAACTTCGTTAGCCAGAGACCTTCTGTGTTAGCCTGTACTTCAGAGAAGTAGATACCAAACAAGAGAGGTCCCAGGACTGAACCCTGTGGCATTCCACTTGTCACTGGTTTGAGGTCAGATTTGGAGTCTGCAACTTTTACAGTGTGGGTTCTGTCAGTGAGCCAGTTGGCAACCCGTCTTATGACATAGGGATTTATACCTAGTTTAGTGAGTTTAGCTATAATTCCAGAATGGGGGATGGTGTTGAAAGCCTTGGCGAGGTCAAGATAGGCTGTATGAACCACCTTACCCTCATCTACGGCTTTGGTGACTGCCTCAGAGAAGTCTATCAGGTTCAGGAGGCATGGTCTGCATTTCACAAACCTGAACTGGGTGGGATCCAGAGTTTGGAGGTTATCAATGTCATTGTTTGTGAGTTCCATGATGATACGTTCCATGGCCTTGCTGACCAGGCTCATCAGGCTAATAGGGCGATAGTTCCCTGGATCAGTGGTGGCTCCCCCTTTGTGGAGTAGGATAACTGTTGCTGTGCACCAGTCAGTGGGCACAAAGCCTGATGCGAGGCTATTATTGGACATGGTGCTTAGGTGGGGGGCCAGTTCGTTCTGAAGTTCGTGTAAAATGCAGCCTGGGATGTTGTCCGGTCCCATGGATGCTGTGTTTTTGGCTTTAGAGAGTGCAGTTTTTACTTGCGTAGTTGTGATTACAGGGACTCTGCATTCTTTCTGTATAGACATGGGCCCTTTAGGGGGTGGGGGGGGTAAAATTAGCACTGAACCTATCTGTCAGGATGTTGGCAATGTGAGTTGGTTCTGTAATTTTCGTGCCATTGTGCTGTAACTCAGAGCAGAGCTGGGTGTTGCCATCGAGATTCTTGACATAGCTATAGAATGCTTTGTGATTGTCCTTAGAATCAGTGGTTATTTTGTTTTCATAGCTAGCTTTGGAGGATCTTATAAGGGATCTCAGCTTCTTACTGAGGCTGACCAGGGAGCTCCTCCACTCATGGGATTTTACTCTCTGTTGCAACAGTTTCTTCCTTCTGTTGTACAGTTTGTTTATGGCAGGGGACCACCAGACTGGCTTCCTTTTTTTGGAGGATAGTGTCTTGGTTCTGTTTGGGATAGCATGATCCATGCAGTCGTGTAAGTGCTTATAGAGTGCATTTGTGTAGGATTCAGCAGTTGTAACTGTATTGTCCATCTGCATGGGTGTCATGAAGTTCAACACTTCTGTCTTAAGAAGCATGAAGTTGGCTTTGGAGAAATTTTTCACCGTGGTTTCCTTAATGGTGGGTGGGGCTGGGATGTGGATATCAAGGGTGATAAGCTTATGGTCGGATCGGACCAACGAGGAGTTGACTTCAGGTGTGGAACACCGGTCACTCATGTTGGTAATGACTAGGTCTAGGATATTGTTGCCCCTGGTGGGGGTGTGGATAAGTTGATCCAGGGCATTGGAGTTTATGAATTCCAGAAAGCGTTGAGCTAAGGAGTTGGTACATGAGTAGTTTTCCCATTTAATGGTGGGGTAGTTGAAGTTTCCCATTATTAGGGTGTTTGGTTGAACTCTAATATTTTTCAGTACATAAAGAAAAGAGGAGTGGGAATCCTGGGGCATGGTGGGTGATCTGTAGCAAGCTACAATCTGGATTGCAGTTTTGCCCAAAGTTAGTTGCACTTGGATAACCTCGGATGCATTATGCTGAGCAATTAGCCTGGAGGTGTAGATATCCTTAATGAATGTGGACACACCACCTCCTTTGATGTTTCAGTCCAGGTTACATGGCCGAAAAGTGTGGTATGAGTTATAGCCTGGTAGTGCAGGGGTACTCTCTGGAGCCTTGAACCAGGTCACAGTCACTGCACAGATATCGATGTTCTCCATTTTAAGGAGTGCCTCAAGTGAGTGCATTTTGAGATTTAGACTTCTAGCATTGACTTGCATTACTCTCAGTTTTTGCTTGCCTGTTCCTGTTACGGTGGTGAATTTGTCATTTGAACCTTGCCTAACAAAGGCACTATAGGGGCGGCAAGAGGAAATCCAGAGGCAACAGGTGCAGGCCATCTCTGGCAAAGCACTGTGGTCTGTTGACCATGTCATCCCAAGCAGACAGATACCGGATCCCCTTAGAATGACACCAGGAGCTTAGCCAATTGTTGAAGTCAATTATTTTTGTCCTTGAACTGTGGTATCATTCTGGGTGATGGCAGAATGCTACTCAGGGCTAGGGTCATACCTGCCTGGGCTACAAGATCGGAGAGCTCTTCCATGTCTCTTTTCATGTAGTCCAGGGAGGTACGTCTCAGGTCATTCACACCAACATGGACAATGACAGAGTCATATTTGTACTTGTTGTGGAGTGACCTGAGTGTGTGGGTTATGTGGTGGATCCTGGCACCTGACAGGCAGCTGACAGTAACCTTCTCCTTGTTTAGCCTGGTGAGTGGGACATCAGTGTGTCTGACTATAGAGTCACCTATGACTAGTGTGTTGCATACATTGTTTTGCCTTATTGGCTGTGGTTGAGTGGCACACTGAGTCTGTTAATACTTTGTACTTAAGGGTGAGGGGCAAATCAGAGATCCCTTTTCCAAATTTTTGGGAAGACCTAGATTTAGTCCTTGAAGTTATAAGTAGAAACTCTATTTTTAAATTGATGTTTTAACTGTGGAATTTCAAGCACTTCTCAAAATATTGCTACAAAGACTACAGCCACAGAAATCCAGTTTCCTTGTACCAGACTGTGTATTAATCAAGTCCTTGAAATAATACATTAGGCAAAAGTTGGATATTAAACATTATATAAGTACTTCTTTGTAAATTCAGATTTCTTGCAGTGTCTTCATGCAGTCCCAGAGAGGCTGCGGCCTGTGGACTTACTGCTGAGGCATGACAGGCCTGCTAAGGTTAGTAGAGGAAGTCATTAACCTGATCTCCAAGATGGAGATGCCCTGGAGACTAAGGAGATGCAGATTCTTTGACCTCATCCCATGCCCATGTAATCCAAAAGGAACTTAACTTGGCATTAATTCTTAGTTACCAGTGTCTGTTTACCAGAGTTCTCCTTCTGTGCACAGAACAAAGACAGGACCATGTTAGATAGTGAAGCTAAGCCACACTGTTGGTGTGAAGTCATACTATTATTTAAATAGACCCTTTCTACCACATAATGCAGATGCTTCTAAGCAGGATCTTACTGCCTGCTTCCAAGTGGAACCAGACCATGTCAGGTTGACATTTTTTTGGTGCTGCAAGTTTCACTTTTTAAATGTTGCTTTTGCACATTCATCAAGATCAAATGTGATTCTTATATTGTCTGAAAATGTTTGTGTAAGGTGTATTTAGAACTTACCTGACCATAAGAAGAGCTGTGTTCCTCTGTGATACTGAGAATGAGATTTACGGTGCACAGGACTGTTAACACCAATGCAGATTTCTGTGCCGATCACAGCTGCATGAAATGTTGCTGAACTGCTAAGGGTGCAAGTATATTTTACGTGGTCTAAACTGGGAATGCTTAAGTAAGACTGCTTTCCTAATAGGCTAACAAGTATATAATTAAATGGTTAGTGTTACTGGATGAAAATATGTTTTCCAGCAACAGTTTTGTTGTAGACATACAATTTGCTAACTGCCACAGAACTGACAGTCAGGTAAGTGGAAAAAAAAAAATATATATATATTTATATATATATATATATATATATATATATATATATACACATATATATGTTTATAGTTGTACAGGGGAAGAACCTTCTGCAGTCCCATGGAAGGCCTAGCCATACAACTGCACTTAAATAATGTAACTACAAGTTGATTACATTTGAGCGAATATGAAATCCCTGTCTGGAGCAGCTTCCATCATTGTATGTTATATCCACGTTGTAACCATCATCTTAATCAGAACTGGTCCTCAAACTGTAGAAATACCACAGAAAATAACATTGATATTTATTTAGCCTTTATGATAGACTTATCAAGGCATTCTTCTAATTGCAGTGGTGTATTTGAACCCAAACATGTTTACATTTATTTGCATGGAAAGTTCCTTTACATATAAAGGTAGAATATCACCAATCATTAACTTAACAATCAGGCACTTGTTATACATTCTCGTACTTGTAGTTTATAACCACAATCCCTGTGTGTATTACAACATACAATGTTGTAATCTATTCAGTGTCATACATCCATAAATAGTGAGGTCTGTGTGTATTCCCTGTTTAAGTATGCTTCAGTGAAGCTTAGTCTATGTAGTTAAAGGTGCCACACATTCAGCCGTGAATGAGGGACTGGAGCTGATATCCAGTGAGAAATCCATCCCTTGTTCTATAATTTGTTTACTTATAGCACATAGAAGGAGTTCCAGATGACCCATAGTTTTCAGTCTGTTCCTGTTGGTTCTGCCAACCCATATTCTATCAGCTGGCTCAGTTAACTATAAAAGCACTGTTACAGGTATCCATCGGCCAATGCTTGTGATTCTTAATCGGGACTGTAGATCATAAATGCTTATACGGAGGTTACTCTATGCTTATGTACTTATGCAGACACACCTGCTAATATATCCCAATGCCATTACAAAATGTTATGACTAACCAGGAACTCTGCAAGTTGGACATTAGCATTTCCACTGATGACAACTTCAAGGGACACATAGTACATCATTATCAGAGCATACGGTGTCCTTTTCCCAGGAATGCTTATTCAATATCTGGTATTGCACAAAGATCTAAATGACTGCTGCTGTGTATCAGTCCTCATTTTCCCTCTGCAGACCTTACACAACTGCATGTGTAGTTACAGCTAGAACTGGTAGTGGTTTGTACGGTTCCTTGGGATTCAAGTATGTTGCACTAAAATTGCTCTCCTGTTTCATTTGTAGATTTCAGCGGCTGCTGTAGACCCTGTGGAAGCATTGGCCATTCTGTAACAGAAAGTCCTTAATTTAGAGGCAATGTAGAAAGGCCAAATTAAGACAAGCATGTACAAAAATTCACTTTAAAAATGAAATGCTATATGGACTATCAGTACCTAATATCATACAGTAGTACAAGTGGATATTATCTGGACATGAAACTGGTTAGGATGGTCAGATTGTTGAAAACTAACACCACTGTATTTACAGAGAGCAGCACTTGATTCCATGCTCCTGTAATGTGAGCAGTGGTAAGTGAACTGTTTCTGTGTTATTCACTCACTCTACCAGATCGAAGCTCAGCTCAATAACACTAAACCAGCTCCCATTTGAAAGATTTGTCTTACAAAACCTTGAAAATAGCTCAGAACATGCATACATTGATTTTTGTTGCTGAAATCTCCTGGGCTTTGATGAAAAGACAGCCTGCACATATGCAGGTGAAGAGGGTTTCCCTTTGTCATTAAAAGGAAAGATTAAGGAGTTCTGGTGTGGTATGTCTGTAACAGACCATGGTGTGTGGGCTGCAGCCTGAGTCACAAAACATGTTGTCACACTGCAGTGAATGATATATGCATAATTTGCATTATTAATTCTCATTACAGCTGTGTGGTATGAACGTATATATTTTCGTGCAGAAAAAAACACAAATAATTATTTACTTTTGACACTGTTCAGAGACATTGCTTCCATGACCTTGTTTGTTTCCTGATGTGCAAGAAATGGCTGTGACTCTACAGCTGAAGCAAGCTTGTTCTTTTTTTATCCTTGCCATTGTGTGCTCCATAGTGCTCTGCAGCTTCGGTGCATATTATGAAGACTTGATTTAATTTCTTTAGCTGGTAGCAACAGTACTTTTCAGCTTCAGCAGTCGTGATACATAGTCACAAAGAGTACTTGTTTTTCCCTTAGAACTCAGTTAGTGGCATGACCTGACTCAGAACCTATATTTTGGTTCATGTCCTGTCATAAAAAATGCAAAGCCTTTTAATCTGCGTCCTTTATGAAAAGTCTCTTTAACATAAACTGAGCAATTCGGAATTACTTTTTCATGTAATTAAAAACACAAATTAGAACAGCTGATTTGTCATCCTGTGCTCATTTACTAAAGGAAGGAGGTGATTGTTCTGTGTCGTTTCCCTGAGAACTTGTTGAGAAGTTGTGCTTTTCATTAGGAAAGTCAGTGTACTTTCTGGTGAAACAACACGACTGATTGCCTAATAATACGTTGGTATTTTCAACCAACTTAATTTGTCTGCTGGCACATTGCCTGTAAAATGCCATTTTCTACTGTTCTTTTGCATAATAAATTTGTGCTGGCTTGCTGGCCCAGAAAGAAGGAGGGTATCTCTGCTGCCAGTGACCCAGGCACAAGAAACAGCTATATTTCAGATGCCTAAAGAAGTGCGTTTCTTACTGAAATGTGAGATTTTGCAGGACAAATTGTACCTACACCAGTACAGATTACTTATTTTCACTTTTCCCCTAAAACAGACACTTTATTGGACAAATGTAATTATTTTGTTGTTTTCTATATTACGGTGCTTGGGGTAAGTCTGTATTGTAGGTTTTTTTGTATTGTTTAAAGGTAAGTTGGAAACAATTGTTTCTCTTTAAGTATCAGGATGCTGTGCATTTTAATTTTTTTTAACTCGAGAGCACGACTGCCCACGTCAAGATTCTTCAGAGAAAAGCAAGTCTTGTTCATCAGAAGGTCAGGTTGGGATGCAAAAAACTGAGCATTCTGTGGTAACTTTTTCTTGTCCGAGGTAAGGATTGTGCCTACTTCTTAAAAGACTGATTTTTTTTTGAGCTCTAGTGAAGATTGGATGTAGAGCAATAGGGATATGGCTCATAAAGCCACACTTTATCAACTAGCCTGCTTGCTGAAACTAATAACATCCCCCAAGGTTCTGCGACCTCAGAGGACATTATATTAAATAAGGGAGTGGTGAGGGGATCACTTCACCAGTGGCTACTGTTGTACTTTTTTATGGATGTTTTTTGATGAAGTGCTTCATCGTTAGACCATGACTGAAATTACAGTACCACATCCCCAGTAGTCTAAACATGATTTAAATCTAGAGAAGGTGACTATGACATCTCTGCAGCATTGCAGAGGTGCTGTTTGCTGGCTCCACTGTACATTAGACATAGTTGTAGGAATATAACATTTGGTGTCACAGTATAAGAGCACATCATCAGTGTGTTTAGAGCTGTCTGCCACCATTTCCCCTCAAACTAGCTAACATCTGAATGGCTGTGAACTGGGGAAAAAAGCAGTGATCGTGGCTGTGGTTGTAATGAAGATGACACCCTGTTTCAAGATGGGATGAGGGCCTTCAGCAATATAATGAAGGATGTGCTTTAGCCTGCTGCTGGTAGAAGTTACTACAAGGTGAAAAGAAGGGCCAAAATTTAGCATGTACTCAGGAAAAAAGAGGTGACCACTTAAAGTTAAGATTAGCCTTAAATAAAGGGTTGATTGCAGATAAAATATCTTTGATGTTGTATCATGGTAGTCTGGATTTTAAAATGTGTCTGATTGTTTAAAGTGTTGGTATTGTTCTCCATACAGAAATTAATCTCTTAAAATGTAAATCATGGGGGTTAATCACTTTATGGATAAATAACCCTACCAGATGGCTACAGAATGTTATAAGCATTGGCTGCAAAGGCAGGCACTCCAAGGACCCATAAATCTGCCAAAACAATGCAGAAAGCAGAAAAGCATAGAAGAAAGCTAAACTAAACAGACAAGATTAACCTAACATCACTTCTTGAGAACTATATGATAATTTTTGTGGGTGCACATAGCTTTTAGGAGAGTCATATTCTTAGGCCGTATTGTAGAGTACACTGAGCCTGTGTAGTGGTCTGACTTATCAGCAGACATAGAAACAAGAAGGAATGTTATATCCACTGAACAGGAGAATTTGTATCTAACCACATTCCAGTCATGAAATCCACATGCAGGTTTCAAGAAATACACTGATTGTTGAAAAGTTAGTCACTGGCACCACTAGTAAATGCTCATGGCAGGTGTTAAATGATTTCTAACTACTTAAATGCACATTGTTTCATTTTAATGAAGAATATGTATAAGCCCAAAATATGCATATTTTACTGAAAATGAAATACCAGTGGCATAAATACCAATGTTTTAAGCTGTTTAGTTGTTTTCATTGTCAGCAGTTTAATAGTAAGGTGAATTTGAGCTGTCACGTTTGGAAATCATAGTCCACCATCTACTTCCCGTAGTATGAAACCTTGTATTTCTTTTCTATCTGAGTAACAAGAAACAAGACATAGTTAAGTGTCCATACAGACCTGTGTATGGAGAATGTGCAAAAAGAAGTAATTAATATTTTATAAATGTTTTAATATTTGTATAACTATGTCTCATCAGTTTGTCTTTTTCTGTATATTTAAATGTGTCCCATTTGGAGGACAGTGTCTGTTTAATTGCAATGCAAATGATACTATGCCTGCTTGTTTTGACTTGCTGTATCTGCTAATTGCATTTGTGCAACTCAAGACTTCTTCTTCTTTTGGCTTTTCCCAGTTAGGGGCTGCCACAGCAGATCACCTGTCCACTCACTCAAGACAATGTCAAAAAAAAAAAGAAATACACATGTATTCCTGCATTTTTTCTTATTGCAAATGTAGGCATTCCAGATGTCACTTATGAAAAACAGACAATAGATTTTCAAAAGATAGATTGAAAACATCTCTTCCTGTTTTGCTTATCAGATCATTGTGTAGATATTAGGGGATCAGACAGGGTTGCCAGACGTCCCTATTTGGGCGGGACTGTCCTAAGATCAGCAGCCTGATCCCGAGTCCCACCCTGCCGGTTTAAATCCTGGACAGCCTCTGCTTTGTTTTTTTTTGATTGGCCCGTATACCGGCATACGGGCCAATCAAAAATCGCTAAACACGGAGCTTCTTGTGTTTAATGCGGAAGTTCCACATTAAACGAAGCTCCGTGTTTAGCGATTTTTGATTGGCCCAAATGCCGGTATTCGGGCCAATCAAAACATCGCAAAACAGAGCTACTTCTGTTTAATGCGTAACACTGCAGTTCCGCATTAAACAGAAGTAGCTCAGTGTTTAGCGATTTTTGATTGGCCCGTATACCAGTATACGGGCCAATCAAAACATTGCAAAACAGAGCTACTTCTGTGTAATGCGGAACTGCGATGTTTCATATTAAACAGAAGTAGGTCTGTGTTTTTGATTGGCCCGGGCCAATCAAATAAAAAATAAACACAGAGCTACTTCTGTTTAATGCGGAACTCTGATGTTCCGCATTAAAGCCGTGGAAGACCTTTTTTTTTTTTTTTTTTTTTTTTTGTTTAGTCTTCACTTACAGTGAAAGACTTTTTTTAGTCCCTACCTGGCCAGTCGGAAATCTGGCAACCCTGAGATCAGATGATGTGCTTAGTTTCCCAGCTTTCAACCATCACCCAGTTATATAAATGAGACAAGTAGTCTGAGGAAAAGAATTTGTCAGACTACATTGAACACCTAATGGCCAGCATATCCACCCTACTCTCCTAGAGATTATCAATAAACAAATTACCTCTTTCTGAGATAGTGCCTTGATATAGAAGACCCTACCTTAGAATTCTAATATCTGATGTGAAGTTGTTCTATCTCGCCATTCATTCTTACAGATGAGTTTGGCCTACTACAAAGCTCGAGGTCTTCCGACAGCTTGAGGCCAAGTCCCTATCCCATGAAGCACCCGGAGTTACCTCAGATCTAGTTTGCCGCTGCAATAGATGGGAGGTTCCTCAGCATAGCTCGGGCCAGTACAAGTTTATTATCAAAAATGTTTTTAAATAACTTTATTTCTCTACTTAGCATTAGCTTTTAGCTTCTGTAGCCTTTAAATCTTTATAGTGTGTATTCCTTCCCTTTGGTGTGCCTTTTCATATTTACGTATAGCCTTTGGCCTTCGTTTTTTCTCTAGGCCTTTATATTTGGTGTAGTTTAAATAGTACTTTGTGTGCCTTTGTTAAGTGACATATCTGTCATAGTTTTTTATATATTTAGCTATTTAGAGTGCTTAGATAACTAGTTAAAGTGTGTGTGTGTGTGTTTTAGAGTGACACTTTGTCACAGCATATTGAGCCCATAGTTTTTGTCAGGGCTTATTTAAATAGTTTTTGGGTGTGTTTTTATTATATTACAGTAGTTTTTTTTTCTCTTGATACTGTGTTGTTCATTATGGCTGACTAGGATAGGGATAAACATCCTAAGTCAGGTTTCAAAAAATGTCCAAAATGTGGACAGAAAATGTCCGTTCCAGACAGCCATGTCAACTGTGTATATTGATGTTCATCGTGCATACAGCTGCAGTCATAACAGATAGGTTATCCTGCCGTCAGGCGGGTCCTCGGTCGGCCAAATTCGAAAGTCTAGGTTCGGCGTCGGTTGTCGTCACTTCTTCCCTGACGTCAGTGCACCAGGGGTAAAGAGGCAGCCAACGCCACTTTCTTCAGTCTTTCTTGCCATGCGGTGCCCGAAGCAGAAGCAGTTCGCAAGTGCCGGTCAGCCAGCTCCTGAGATTTACGAAAGGATTTCAGCCGAAGTCTTCTTGAAAGCTAAGTACACCGTTGGGGAAACTTTTCTTGCCTCAGACCGATGTCAGACAAAGTTAATAATTGCATTTCATGTGGGAAGCAAATACCGCATAAGGATTTCCACTCTTTCTGTATACCTTGCTTAGGCCCAGACCACGATGTCTCGGCCTGCCGTTTTTGTGCTAGATTCAATAAGCACACTATTAAGCGTCGGGCGGAGTTCGCCCTTCACTTTTTTGGCAAAAAATTTAATTATATTATGTCGTTGGATACTCCGACTCCAGTTTTGAGCAAAAAACGCAAAGATAAGGACCGACATACGAGGTCCGCACCACCTACTGAAACCACGCTAAGGCCGACTACTGGTTCTCCGGTACTCAGCGAGGCACCTACGCAGCCCCTGAGTACCGATGACAATGCATTACTGGTGTCTTCAGTACCCGAGGTCGCAGGCTCCTCGGCCCCCATTCCTACTACAGATCCCGACGCCACTCCTGGCGGGGAAACTCAGAATTTAGACAGGCCTACCATTTCTCAAGGGGTCTTTAGGCCTTCCTCCTTCTCTATTGAAGCCTTCACTAAATCTAAAGCAGCCATGAAAACCAAAAAACAGGTTCCTCAGACCCCCTCGCAAGGCACCATGCCTAAAAAACAGATGCTTAAAATGGCTGAGGATTTGATTGCTCTTATCAGGGGTTCTCATCCCCCCTCTGACAAAAGGCCCAGATTAGAGGAAGACTACCCTTCCTCAGATCAAGCTTCTATTACCTCAGAACTATCTGAGGAACAGGATTATGCCTATTCTCCATTCGAAGACTCTGATGCAGAGGAGTCTATTCCCGCGGTCTCCCCCCCCTGAGGACTTCTCTTTTGGGGAAACCCTGCATACATTGAGGGAACACTTTCACTGGGAAGGCCAAGATTATTCAGATTCCAAGAAAAGGCTCAGGGAATTTCTTCTGCTCCCCCAGCATAGGCCTCTGGCTATCCCTCCTGTTTTAGATATATTGGATGATGTGTACACAGAAGCCAGCCTTAATCCTGATTCTTTGCCACCAGCTCCTGTTAAACCGGACAGGTATTACCGGGTTTCTGATTCTCACCAGTTCCTATATAAAAGCCATACTGCTGACCCAGAAACAATTTCACAGGGTCCCAAGGGAATTAAGGCCTCTACTGCTAAGAATCCATTACCTTCAGAGAGAGATTCCAGAGCTCCAGAAAGGTGGGGGAAAAAGGTGTACATCTCGGCCACTTTAACCATGAGGGCATTAAACTGTCAGTTCCATATGTTAAAGTATCAGCAGTTTTTGATATCTCAGCTGAAAAGCAAGATGACACAACCAGAACAACCAGATTTAAAAGAGTTGCAGGATTTGTTGCATGGTGCAGAGCAAGTGGGTAAACATACCTTGCAGTGTGGTTTTGATGCTTTAGAGGCCTCATGTAGAGCTGCTGTTACGGGGTCTGTTATACGTAGGCATGCTTGGCTCAAAGAGCAAACCTTACCAGATCATGTCAAAGCTAAATTATTAGATGTTCCTCTTCAAAAAGATGTATTGTTTGGTGTTAAAGCTGAGGAGGTGCTAAAGAAAATGGAGGAAAAAGCAAAATCAATGCAAACAGTGAAAGATTTCCTGCAGGTACAGCCTCCATGGTTCAGCAGAAACTGGCCTTCAAAAAATTGGTCCTTTCCAGCCACGGATAGACCTCAAAGGGGCAGATACAGGTGCCCAAGGGGCAGAGGGCAATCTCAAGGATCCTTCAGAGCCCGACAGTGGCAAGCACCAACCCCAAGAGGTGGAGAAGATAGATCACAGTCTTTTAGAAAACAGACACAATGACTTTCCCCTACTCCTGCCAAGCAAAGCTTTAATGGCAGCACCGTTGGGCGGAAAATTGACATTATTCTCAAAAAATTGGCATATTGTAACAAAAGACAAATGGATTCTGGACATTATAGACAGAGGCTACAGGTTCCACTTTCACACCCTTCCAAAAATGAGAGGCATGCCAAACCTGCCACAAAATCAAAGGGCAGTGGCACAAAAACAAGTTTCAGCTCTCATAGACATGAAAGCAATTCAAAAGAACAAGGTCAAGGGTTTTATTCCAGACTATTCCTGGTACCGAGGAAAGACAAAGATTGGAGACCTATCTTAGACCTATCCATCCTAAACACATATCTACAGGTGCCAAAATTCAAGATGCTCACATTACAGCAGCTTCTTCCCATGCTGGGCAAGGAGTCTTGGCTAGTAACATTGGACCTCAAGGAGGCATACCTGCATGTCCCTATCAGACAAGATTGCAGAAGATACCTCAGATTTCTTGCAGGTTCAACCCATTACCAATTCTCTGCATTGCCCTTTGGCTTATCTACTGCGCCCAGAGTGTTTACGAAATGCCTGGCATCAGTAATCGCCTTCTGCAGACTACAAGGGATACAAATCTACCCATATCTGGACGACTGCCTGATCCAAGCAGACAGCAAGGACATACTACTGCAGCACCTGGCGTTTGTAATAAAGCTGTTGAACTTCCTGGGATACACAGTCAACAAAAAGAAATCAAAACTAATACCCTCTCAACAAATAATTTTCCTGGGTGCCAGCTTGGATACAACCACCCAGATGGCCTACCTCACGCCAGACAAGCAAGGGCAACTGTCTCAATACTTCAGAAAAATGGCAACTTACACCGGGATAACTGCAAGGAAAATCCTGCAGGCTCTGGGATTCATGGCATCTTGCATCCTACTAATCCCATGTGCAAAGCTGCATATGAGGAAACTTCAATGGTACCTGAAAAACTTATGGTCTCAACACAGTCACAGCTTGGAAACAATTATCCCACTCATTCCATGCCTTCAAAAGGAATTTTTGTGGTGGGCTCAAGCTTGCCAAAGAAACACAGGTCTTCCTTTCTGTGTGCCTCAAGCAACTCAAATCATCACAACAGACGCCTCAGATTATACCTGGGGAGCACACATGACAGATCAGTGCACTCAGGGAAAATGGACCCGAAAAGAGAAGCACCTCCACATCAACCAAAAGGAAATGCTAGCCATGCAAAAGGCTATTATGACCTTCAAAGACCTACTGCACCCAGGCCAGCTATTGATAAGGACAGACAACACCACAGTGATATGGTACATAAACAAACAGGGGGGAACTCATTCATACCCCCTGTGCAGGCAAGCCATGACCCTATGGAACACAGCACTTGAATTGCAAATTCAACTGCAGGCACAATTCCTGCCAGGGAAGGAAAACACACTGGCAGACAACCTAAGCAGGAATATGACAGATCCACACGAATGGAAGTTGCATCCTCAACTTTTCACAAAGATAACTCAGACATGGGGACAGCCAGACATAGATCTCTTTGCTACCCACAGAAATTGCCAGTTGAAAAAATTTTGTTCAAGGACCTATCATCCACAGGCCTGGAAAGTGGACGCACTTTCCTTCAATTGGGCAACATTGACAGTCTATGCCTTCCTGCCTCTTCCTCTGCTGCCCAAAGTTCTATTAAAAGCCAGAGCAGAGAGGCCGAAAATGATTCTCATCGCTCCAGACTGGCCAAGACAATACTGGTATCTGCTCCTGAGGACCCTGACACACTCCCCACCATGGATCCTACCTCTAGTCCCTCTTCTGTTTTCACAGCACAACTACAAGACCCTTCACAGCCATCTCAAAACTCTAAATCTAGCTGCATGGAAAATCCCTTGATTTCCCAACAGTTTCTCCTCTCCAAGGAGATGCAGGATGTCATCTTGGAGGCCAGAAGACCTTCTACTAGAAAGGCTTACTCTGCCAAATGGAAACGATTTTATGCCTGGAATCTCGAAAAGGGACAGAATCATTGGGTAATAAATATACCTCAAATTTTACAGTACCTAGCTGAGATGTTAAACAATGGACTTTCCTTCTCCTCCATCAAGATCCACGCTTCAGCCATTTCTGCACAATACAACACAGATCCTGCATTATTCTCTCACCCTCTCTTAAGGCAGTTCCTCAGAGGGGCAAAGAATTTAAAACCCCCAAGGAAACCACCAGTCCCTGCTTGGGACCTCAACTACGTATTGGAAAAGTTGACCCTTCCTCCCTTCGAGCCAGCTTCTTCAACAGAGTTACAGTACTTGTCATGGAAAACGGCCTTTCTTCTGGCTATCACCTCAGCACACAGGGTTTCGGAGCTACAGGCCCTCATGGCTGTGCAACCATTCATCATTTTCCATCAGGACAGAGTTTCCTTACGAACCAATCCTACCTTTATGCCAAAGGTAGTATCCAGTGTAGCTTAGAATCAGACTATCCACTTACCTACCTTTTATCCTAATCCACAAAACAAAGGGGAAAGACTACTACATTCCTTGGACATTCACAGACAGCTATGTTACTACTTGGACAGAACAAAGCCATTCAGGAAATCTGAGCAACTCTTTGTGTCCAATGCTGTAGGTGCTCAGGGAAAGGCTATTTCCAAACAGACAATTTCAAAATGGATAGCCCACTGCATACGCTTTTGTTACTCATTTCATGGAAAAACTGTGCCTGCATGCATCAGACCCCACTCCACCAGAGCCACAGCTACCTCTGCAGCCTTCGTCAGGGGGGTCCCTACCAAGGACATTTTGGAAGCAGCCACCTGGAGTTCAGTGCACACTTTCTCCAAGCACTATCACCTCCCACTATACTCAAAATCTAGAGTGGACTTTGCCACAGCAGTCCTGCAGGGCATCCTAGCCCCTCCTAGTTCCACTTAGTGCCTGCCACCCTTACTTAGCTTTGGGATTCTACCCATCTGTTATGACTGCAGCTGTATGCACGATGAACATAGTACAGTTTTGTACCTACCATAAATGTAGATGTTCGAGTGCTCATACAGCTGCAGTCCAGGTTTCCCTCCCTCCAACCCCTCTTAGGACAGGCCTTATGACAAATACTTCTCATATAACCTTTTTGGGGTATTCTTTTATGGTGTATTTGCTTGCAACTACTGTTTTTGATTTATCAACATTGCATCTTTGCATTACATTATGTTTGCCTTCCTTCGGGGGGCACCTGACATCTGGGGCAAGAAAAACTGAAGAAAATGGCATTGGCTGCCTCTTTTATACCCCTGGCACACTGACGTCAGGGAAGAAGTGACGACAACTGACGCTGGACCTAGACTTTGGAATTCAGCCGACCGAGGACCCGCCTGACGGCAGGATAACCCATCTGTTATGACTGCAGCTGTATGAGCACTCGAACATCTACATTTATGGTAGGTACAAAACTGTACTTTTGGGAGCCTTGCACCTTCAGGAAAGCTGCTCCATTTGTCATTCATTCTCTTCCAGGGCTCTTCAGGAGTGAAAGAGAAAGTTAATTGATAGAGGACTAGTCAAGCCGTCATTTCAGGAAGCTTTGACTGATCAGGACAGGTCTAGTAAATCTTTAAAGTCTTCCAAGGCTTCTACTTCTTCGTTTGCAAAATTTTTATTGGCTCCTACCCAAGTGGTTTCAGAAACGAAGACTGTATTGCCACCTACTTCTTTTCCTCCTCTGAGCCATACCGGTTCTTTAGAGATGGAAGAGTCAGACTTGATGATCGTTGAGCCTTCGGAGCCAGTGCCTGTTCCAGTGTCATCGGTCCCATTTACTCGGATGTCCTCGGCGCTGATCAAGGAGTCTAGGAGCTGACACTCTCCAGTCGGGTCCAGGGAGGATAGTCGGAATGACTTGTCGATTCCGACTTTGCCTCTCGAGGCTTCGGCTCAGATGAGCTTGGCTCCTACCTCTGGTTTAGAGCCTACTGTCCCAGTCCCGGGGGAATTGATGGTTTCCTCAGATCCATCAGTCCCTTCTCATCGGAGCAGAGGTGCCTTCGAAGCCATAAGGAGAGTTATGTCTCCTAAGACATCTATGACTTCAGGTCCAGCTACCTCCTCCCCAGATGTGCCTGTGTCCACTTCTGCTTCACAGATCCTTTCTAAGTGTAGAGACCCATGGCCTCAGGAAGCCCCATTGGGTGGCCCCTGCTCTTCCGAGACCTCACCAAAAGTTCTCACTGATGAGGTTCCCAGGAAGAGAATCTGTAAGAGGAAGCACTTAGACTCCCCAAAGGAGTCTCTCACATCCAATACCGACTTGGATGAATCAGAAGAGTCCCCACGGTCCCCCTCTGAGGATATCTCATTTGCCGAGATATTAGAATTCCTTAGGCAGCGGGGTGACTGGTAGTCCACCAACCCTACTGAAGATGAGACGGTTCTCCTGAAGGCTTTCAGGTCTCAACCCTCCACCTCTTGGGTGTCCTCGCTCTTTGATGAGCTCATGAAGCTGGTCTCAGGAAAGGCATGGGAGTCTCTGGATACCATGGAGCCTGTCCCCAGAAGGCCTAATAAATTTATTTCTGTCCCCCCAGGAAAAGTTTTTTCTTACCAAGGGAGTGCCAGTTGATGCCATGGTGGTGGCGGCAGCCACAAAAAAGGAGATGTTGGAAACTTCTTCCTCTATCCATCCTCCTAACAGAGATTCTAGGATCATGGATAGATACGGGAAGCATACATACAGTTTAGCAACTTTTACCCTGTGTTCACTAAACTATCTCACACATTTTACGAGACTGCAAAGAGATCTCCTAAAAGAGCTTGGAGATACTCTTCAGGGTACAGTAGCTGCAGGAGCATCAGACAAAGTTGCCTCCCAGCTTGCTACCCTCAATTTCATAGTGAACTCGTCCATGTGCCTCATTTCATATGCAGCTGATGGAACGAGTAGGGCAGCGGGTACAGGAATTCATCTTAGGAGGCACTACTGGATGTGCTTGTGTTCCTTCACGGAGCCCTTTAAGTCATCCTTTGCGAACGTCCCTTTTGATGGCTCATCCCTTTTCTGGCCCATCGTTAAGGAATCTTTGACCAGGTGTGAACAGGAAAGAAAGACTCTGTCTGCCGTCGGAGTCAGTTTTTCCACCCTTACCAGACCCTACCCCAAGGGTCAAAGGGGAGGAAAGATGTGGTTCCGAGAAGCCCAAGGAGCCTTTCAGGACACATGTGGTGAAGCCCCCTCCAGGGGCAGAGGAGGGGGCAATAATGGAAGACACCACCCTCGTGGCAGAGCGGATCCACAAAACTAGGGCGACAGAGAACAGTTCTTTGGAAAGCCCTACCAGCGCTCCTAAAAGGAGGCCCAACTGTCCTACTCTGGAGGCAGTCAGGCATTGCTTATCTTTGTATCCAGACACCTGGCTCAAAATAACAAATGACAACTGGGTACATACTATAGTATCCAGAGGATATTTCATTCTTTTCGGCACACACCCTTCATTGACAACAAAAATCCCGGGCATTCCACCCAGTTACAGGGAATAGGCAACAGTAGAGGTCCAAACATTGCTAAGAAAAAGAGTCATCCAACCAGTCCCAGCAGACCATATAGGATCCGGAACTTACTCAAGATTCTTTTTAGTTCCAGAAAAGACAGGGGGCTGGAGACCTATTTTGGACCTCAGCAGGCTAAACAGATCTGTCAAGAAAGAGAAGTTCTGGATGGTCAAGCTTCAGTCGATACTTCTCTTCTTAGAGAAAGACAATTGGATGTGGTCTATAGATCTCCAGGATGCATGCTACCATATAAAAATGGCCAGACCATCCAGGCATCATCTGCACTTACAGCTGGGTGCCAGTCATTACCCGTTTTGAGCCCTGCCCTTTGGCCTCACTACAGCCCCAAGAGTGTTCACCAAATGTATGGCAGTGGTCACGACTCACCTGAGACATTTAGGATTCCAGGTGTTTCCGTACCTAGATGATTGGCTCCTCACTGCCACCACCAGGCATCAGCTTGTACAAGCCAGGGACACCACTCTTTCTCTCTGCAGTCATCTGGGTATTACGATAAATTCAGAAAAATCTGCCTTGTCATCATCGCAACATATCGTTTTTATCGGAGCAGAATTGGACACCACAAACACCACTTTGAGATTTCCAGCAGAAAGAGTCTTACTACTCCATCAGCAGGTTTACAATATCATATCCAAAGACAAGGCACCAACATTAGAAGTACTAAAATTGTTAGGCATGATGGCAGCTTCAGTATTAGAGATACCATTGGGTCGCATGCACATGAGGATTCTGCAATGGCTGTTATTCACTCAATGGTCTTACCAAGAGCTCCCAATTTCTCATCTCGTAGGTTCATAGGTTGGTACTAGGCTATCGGCCCTAGGGCCTATACAAGTCTAACCATAACAATTCCCTGGCTATTTCTTCCCACACTATTTACTTTCCTGGACCCCTTTCTAGCAGGGCGACTGACGTGATCCCCGGGGTGAATTTCCTTTCTCCCATCCAATCATCAAGGTTCCTTTTGAAGAGGGCCAAAGAGGTGCTCTGCTTGACATGTATGGGCAGTCTATTCCAGAGTCAGGGGAGTCTCTGGGTCAGGAACCTATCCCTCCAGCATGTTTTGTTCATTGTGATGACAAAGTTTAGATCCCTAGAGTGTGTGGCTCTGAGGGATTGGAATTTCTTTACGTGTAGCATGTCCAACAGCTCTGGGTTTGACATGGCCTTGTATGTTAAGCAGAGATTGCCTCTAAGTAGACGATATGCGACAGAGCATAGCTGTAGTTTTTTAAGGCGGTCAGCGTAGGGCATCTGCTTTAGGCCTGTGATTCTTTTAGTGAGGTATTTCTGCAGCCTTTCCAGTTGTTGCAGATGTCTTGAGAGATACATACCAAACTGGGCATTGTATTCTATAATGGGTCTAATGAGGGATGAATACAGTGGGACAATGACCTCCTTTTTTCTGGATGAAAAGCCCTTAGTGATAAGGTGTGCCACATAGAAGGATTTCCTGACTGTTGTGGTGATGTGGTTCTCGAAGGTGAGACCACTGTCCACCTGTGTCCCTAAGTCCCTTAGTGTTGGCCTGTACTTCAGAGAAGTAGATGCCAAACAAGAGTGGTCCCAAGACTGAACCCTGAGGTACTCCACTTGTCACTTGTCTGGAGATGGATTTGGAGTTGGCTACTTTTACAGTGTGGGTTCTGTCAGTAAGTCAGTTGGCAACTCATCGAGTGACGTAGGGATTAATGCCCAGCTTAGTAAGTCTATCTTTGATTCCAGAGTGGGGGATGGTGTCAAAGGCCTTGGCAAGGTCCAGATAGGCTGTGTGGACTGCCTTACCCTCGTCCACAGCTCTGGAGACTGATTCAAAGAAGTCAGTCAGGTTCAGGAGACAAGATCGGTCCTTCACGAACCCAAACTGGGTGGGGTCCAATGTTTGAAGGTTGCCAATGTCTTTGTTTATAAGTTCCATGATAATATGTTCCATGGCCTTGCAGATCAGGCATGTCAGACTGATGGGGCAGTAGTTCCCGGAATCCAAGATGGATCCCCCCTTGTGGAGTTGGATAACTGTAGCTGTGCCCCACTCAGTGGGCACGAAGCCTGAAGTGAGGCTTTGATTAAACATGACACTTAGGTGAGGTGCCAGTTTATTTTGCAGTTCATGTAATACACAGCCCGGGATGTCATCTGGTCCCATGGATGCTGTATTCTTAGCTTTGGAGAGTGATTTTTTACCTGTGTAGCCATTATTACCAGAATTTGGCAATCTTCCGGTATTGAGATGGGCTGTTTAGGAGGTCATAATGATCACAAACACATGGAAAAAGGATCTTCAGTGGTGGTTGACCTCTCTTCATGTAATGATAGGTCATCCCTTTGTTCTACCCCCACCAGCAGCCACAGTGACCACGGATGCTTCCCTGATAGGGTGGGGGAGGGGGCATTTTCAGGGAAGAACAGCTGAAGGCACATGGACCAAACAGGAGACGCATCTGCATATCAGTGTCCTGGAGATGAGAGCGGTACTTTTAGCATTGCAGTACTTCCAGGACTCTCTTCCTCTGGGAACAAGTGTGATTCAGATGGACAACATGTCAGTGGTCTGGTACTTGAACAAACAAGGAGGAACCAGGTCCTACCCCCTTTTGTCATGAGGCCGTAAGAGTATGGCAGTGGGCTACATCCACCCAGCGCTTTCTGTTAACAATGCACATTCCAGGGAAATCCAACGTGATAGCAGACAAACTGAGCAGAGCAATTTTGTTGCATGATGAGTGGTCCCTCAAGAAAGAAATAGCGGAGAGAATTTTCCACAGGTGGGGCCAGCCTTGCTGCGACCTTTTTGCCAACCACATGAACACAAAATGCAGAAGCTACTTTGCCCTGATTCCCCCTCCTGGAGAAGCCCCAAGGGATGCACTCATACATGATTGGCCTCCGTGTCTCCTCTATGCATTCCCACCAATTCCCTTGATACCCAAAGTATTACAGAAAGCAAAAGCCCTGGCAAGGACCATCATTCTAATAGCCCCTCATTGGCCTCATCAGATTTAGTTCCCCTTCCTTCGACTTCATCAATTGGAAGACCCTTGGATTCTGGACCCAGTTCCAGATCTTCTGTCGCATTCGTCGGGGGATCTTCATCCCTCTCTTCAGTCCCGAGCTTGGCTGCTCGAATTCCCAACATAGCCAGGTTTCATAAACTCTCAAATGAAATGCGTCAGATCCTGATATCTTCTCATAAGTCCTGTACTAGGAAGCTATATCTTAGCAAATGGAAAAGATTTTCTATATGGGCTTCTCAAAATAACATTGATCCCTACCAAGCCCCTATTGCCTCCATATTAGAGTTATTTATGCTTTTCAATAAAGGAGCTGCAGCAGCAACAGTTCGGGTTAAACTCTCTGCTATTTCTAATTTTCACTTTGGCTTTTAAGGATTGAACAGAATGTCACACAAACTATCCAAAGCCGTTCTCAAAGGGACTTTTCATCTCAGACCACCTGTGAAATCCCCTTATACCCCATGGAATCTGAATGTTATGCTTTCATGCATTATTCTCCCATCTTTTGAACCAGCTTCCTCATGAGATTTGAAGTATTTGTCATGGAAGACTATCTTTTTAGTAGCTATCACTTCTGCCCGTAGTGTCAGAGCTTCAGGCCTTGTCCATAAAGCCTCCTTATTTGATTTTCCATGCTGACAGAGTCTCACTGCGAACAAATCCTTCATTCTTGCCCAAAGTTTGTACTGAAACTAACCTTAACCAGATTATAGATTTACCAGTGTTCTTTCCCAAACACACCAACAACTTAGAGTATATCCTACACAAGCTTGATGTTCATAGACAGCTCAGATTTTACTTGGATAGAACAAAAGAGTTAATAAACTTGGTGTCCTTTGGATTGCTCAAATTCTGCTGGTTGTCATTTCTGTGGTTTTTCTAATTCCTTGTGTGTTGTTAGAACAAAAGAGTTCAGAAAATCAGAACAGCTTTTCGTTTCTTTTTCAGATTCCAGAAAAGGTATGCCAGTGGCAAAAATAACACTGTCTAAATGGTTATCTGATTGTATCACATTTGTTTATTTAACTGCTAATATGCCCTTACAACACAAAATTAAGGCTCATTCTACCAGAGCATTGTCCACATCTTCTGCGTTTTCTGCTAGGCTTCCTATAGACAACATTTGTGCAACAACCACTTTGTCAAGACCTCATACCTTTATCACTCATTACAAAGTTGACAAGGCCTCCAGGGACAGGGCATCCTTTGGGTCTACTGTCCTGAATAACATATTCCCGTGAGCCACCCAAGAAAGAAGGTGCTTGGGACACTACCCATCTGTAACAATGAAAGGCGAGATAGAACAACTTCACATAAAGAAGTTATGTACTCACCATAACGTTCCATGTGAGTTGTTCATCTCGCCTTCATTCTTACTTCCCACCCTCCTACCCCCTCCAGGGTGTTTCGAGGACCGAGATACTAGAGTCTTCCTGGTTGCTCAATCCTTCTATGGCTTTCTCCTAAAGAGCGATAGAATGACACATGATATTATTATACGCAGCAAACAAGATCTGAGGTAACTCCAGGTGCATCATGGGACAGGGACTTGGCCTTGAGCTGTCTGAAGACCTCGAGCTTTGTAGTAGGCTGATTCAGAGCCGAGGATCTTCTCCGAACCCTTCTGTAAGAATGAAGGCGAGATGAACAACTCATATGGAAAGTTATGATGGTACATAACTTCTTTTTTTCTGGCCTTATCAACCAAGCCTTTGAAGTGAATAATACTGATACAAACTGTAAAGCCAGCGATACGTCTAGATAAGAGAAATTCAGTAAAAACACACACACACGCACGCGCGCAGTTCACAATATGTATGTTTTGTAACAGTAAGTGAGTCAGTTTGTTAAAAGGATAATTAAGAAATATTACAGTTTTACTGCCTTCCTGCAGCAGTATGAAGGGTTTGTCATACTCAGTGTGATTGTGTACTGTTGGACCTCTCCCTCATTTCAGGGTACTGTAGCATAATTATTTGCAGTTTTTATTATTTTTTTCATTGCAGATGAAGTAGATGAAACTGTAGCTGGGAAGATGAACATTTGAGACCAAGAGAGGTTCAGATTAGGGCCTGGTAACTAGGATTAAGGCTATGAACTGCTTCCTGAGACTAGAGTTTGATTCTCAACTTCCATTTGCCTACTTTATTACTTAGTTAGATGGTGCCCCGGGTTGCACCTCAAAAGGGACACATGTCTAGGTGGCTTATCCGGCTAATAAATAATAATAATATTTATTTTTATACATACACAAGGAATGTATTTCAAAATGTGAAGTTAGCGTAGATGTATTACTAAGTGCTCCTACATTGTTGGTTCTTTATTTTTAGTGTACAGCTGTGTTTTTCCCTTATTTTTGTCATGTTAATTTTTCTGCCTTTTCCTATATTCTTGCAGTAGAAAAGAAGGGCATAATTATCATGGAATGCAGATATTTACTAAATATAGCTCCACTGGTGGAAAGCGCTTCTTCTAATTCTTACAACAAATATTTTTTTGCATTCCAAGGCTGTTATCTAACAGTCTGGTCAGACAGAGTAAAGCTGATGGCAGTTTGGCAGAGTAGAGGTAGGATTTTCAAATACAGGACAAAAATCAGTTTGTTATAATAAAATCTTTGAAAAAATAATTAATATGTATGTGCTTTTTTCCGGCATGAGTATGAATGAGTACATGTCTGTATTTATGTCTATGACAGTTTGATAATTAACAGTAATTAATAATGCAATATATAATGCACTTTGAATCTAACTGCTACATGTTTATTTGGTTGCTTATTTTTAAAATAATTTTATTTGCTAGGGCTCATTTCCACAGTTTTACAATTTAAGGTTTCAGGGAATTTAATATTTTTCTGATATCTTCCCATATGGTTGCAGAAGTATCTTTCTCTACTGAAATATGTGATAATAAAGAATACCTGAATACCACAACAAATGTTTATAAAATTAATTTAATGTCATTTAAAACATATAACTCGGCCAGCTCCATGGTGCAGAGGGATAAAGCCCTGACTGCAGCTCACATGGCTCAAGGTGAGCTAGCAACCCAGGCTTAGGATGAGCTGGCAAGAGAGAGTAGGCGTGAGCAGTCAATGCTGGCTTGTAAGGAGGATGGCAGCATTGGTCTGCAGTACTATTGGCATCTTTAACTACTTACACTTGGTTGGGGCCAGACATTATGGTAACAGCCAGGAATAAGGGCTGGGACACTTACTAACTAAACAGTACAACACTGAGTTAAGGGTGTATGTGGAAACGTACTTGTCCAAAGACTGACACTGTAGGGGCACACAACTCACACCTCAAGGTTGTCAGAGAGACTGGGGGATTTGGGAATGTCAAATTCTTGATGGTTGTCTAGATGATGACCTTTCATGATCATCATCTCTCACCCAAGGTTGAACTAATGGGCCAGTGTGATACAGACAGTGGGCCAGAACAAGCAACAAAAATGGCCTAGAAAAAGTACCATGAAACAAGTGTTAAGCATGCTTTCACAGGAAATTATGAATAGAAAGGAAGGAGATGTGTGTAGGTGCTCACTGAAAGCAACAGAATGTGACCAAACTCAGTGACAGAAACTGAGTTTATGAAGAAAAACGGTAGTCTTCTTCTTCTTCCGACTTTTTGCCGGTTAGGGGTCATCACAGTGGATCACCTGTCCACTCATGATTGGCAGTGGACTTTTACGCTGTCAAGTTGCCAGCCTGGCACCCAACCTTCCACAGAAGGCACACACATGCACACACTCACACCTAAGGCTAATTTAGAGTGTCCAGTCTACCTACAGCATGTCTTTGGAATGTGGGAGGAAACTGGAGCACCTGGAGAAAATACACGTGACCAGAGGGAGGACATGCAGACTCCACACAGAAGGCACCCCAGCCGAGGATTGAACCGGAGAGCCTCTTGCTGTGAGGCGATGAAGAAAAACGGTAGTAAGCTCATAAAATTCATATGTCCGCTATGGCTTACAATACTTGCTGTTATGTATCCATGTTGAAATTTATGTAAGTGTTGCAAGAACACAAGACCACTTCCCTATGGTACTTATCAGTCATTTACTTGTAGCCTGGCCTACTTATCAGTCATTTACTTATAGCCAGGCCTATGTTCTGCTGAAGGACAAGGACAGCATAATTTCTAATGCTCTCTTGTCAGGGAAGTAGCCCAGGTGTTATGAAATATACGCCAACATATAACTAACCACCAGAGTGTAGCTTTCCCCAGGTGTAGCAACCTCCTTCCACTCATACAAACAGGATGCTGCTTTTTTCTCTTTAAACAAAACTGTGTAAAACAAAAGTATGGAAAATATGCCAGGACTTTTTCACCTTAAATTCTAGATTGTTGCACATCTGTTTACAGTGCAAGTTGTGATGTACATGACACATGCCTAACCATGCCTGTGTCTGCCATCCATGAGGAGGTGTTTGGCAGTTCCCAGTAATACTGCTTAAGAATTATTGCCTTTGTAGTGCTGCTTTAAGAACTGATGGCTGAGTGAGCCGTAGTAATCTACTAATTTTGGAAAGTAAAGCTGTCAAGGCCAACTACTGAAGGTCTCTTGTTAATTTTTTCTTAAAATAATATTAATGTTCATCTATTGTTACTGTAACAAGGTGGCATATGCATAATTTATCAGCCTCCGTGTTGTGGCGGATCCAGTTTTTACACCTTTATTTTCATACATTGTCACGAGCTCTAAGCATACAAACTATTAGGATAGGTATTGCAAAAAGATTATGCAGTCATAGAGGATGGCAGAGCCCCATCTGTACCCATCATCTTTACACTTACATGTTGTTAGGTTATGCTATTTTACACGCATTATAAATACAAAAACAATGATTCAGTAGTATCAAAGTTTATACTTTCCTTTGGATTTTCAAGCTTTCATGCATTTTGTTTAGATATTTTGTTTTGTAGTAACATTTTTGTTCTTCTAACTGGCTTCGCAGGGCTGACTTGTGCAGTAGGGTACATTTATAAATAAGCAATGCATTGCTCCACTGCTTCTGTGGTTTGCACGTGTACTGTGCCATCATTTAATCAAATGTACAGATTATAATCAGTGGTAGCAAGAAGTGGACAAGAATATGTGTTGATAAGTGCAGTCAGCAGCAGTCTGGTATCACCGACTTTGTAATACAAGAATTTAGTGTATGGCATTGAAGTAAACAGTGGGAGTACAGATGCACATGTGAGAAGGATCATAAATGGCTTAACTGCCAAGGAAGTTGATGGAAAGCCATAATCATCAGTTCAAAATAGGAGAATGTTTGGATTTTCTGTCTACATTAATAGTGTACAAAAATTAAATGAATTTGTCAGAGGAATGTGTAAGTTCTGTGGGTGACCTAATTGCTGCTGTATAAACTGCTATGGAACTCTTTAAATTGTATGCCTTTTATTTGTTAGTTTCTGTATGTATTTGTTTATGTATGAATTTATTAATTTATTCATTTTGGTTTGCTGTGTCTGTATGCTCCACAGTATACAACTTTCACTTTCAGAATATACATGTTTAATAAAGACCTTTAAAGTAAAATCAGTCGTAGTTATATAGTTTCAGACAGCATGGTGGAGAGTGTTCATAATAGTGGTATGCCAGAAATATTGCATGTGATTACTAAGAGAAAAACTACATACCCAAGCAAGATTGTATACTGGAAGGCCAAGAGACTAGCAAGAAGAACATGGGTAGGTGTCTGATAAAAGACACATGTAGGATTGCTAGGTAGGTAGTTTGGTAGTTAACATGGGTCAGGATGTCTCTAGGTAGACAAGGAGAGTGATAAAACAGATGAGAAGTGGAGTTGTACAACGGAAACCTAAAGCACTGTTTACTTATTGTGTGTAGTGGTCTGTTTATCCTGTGTGTCTGATCTGTTTGACTACCTTTGAAAATCAAAATAAACCTACAGAACGCTTGTTTCAGCCTCAGATTGATTACTAATCTACCAAACAACACTGCAGAAGCAGTATGACTTAACTCTTAATTTGCATGTGAACCCAACTTGCCTACCATTTTGCCTTGTGAGGAAGTAGCTATAAGCCTTCATTCCTGAAAAGATAAACTAAGAGAGTATGCTGGTGTACAAATAATCTCTCACAGGTTAGGCGTACCGGAGAAGATATAGTAGCTGACACATTATCCTTGTTTGAGCAGTAGATTTAAGGATATATTTGAATAAAGCACATTGAAATCCAAAAATAAATTTATAACTGTTGATTTGATGACAGGATTCCAGCAAAGATTATTTCTTACTGAAAACAGTAGCCATCTACCTTAAGAAACCTGCTGATATGAAGAATTGTCATAAAATGCTCCGTTCATCTTGTTACATTAAGTGTCTCGCCAGAAAGGCAACAGGAGGTGGTGGCAAAATATGTTATAGTCTGTAGGGGGCCTGGGTTCTTCAGCAATCTTCCTTCCATCACAGGAGTAATCCTTCCAAGTCACATATTGCAATCAAATAAACAGGAATGAAACCCAGGGAAACAGATATGTCAACAGTTGATTGTTTGCTTTAATATTTGTTTAAAAGGGGAAATAATAAAAGAGGACTGGGTCTACAGGGAGAATCCAGATACAATGACTGCTCCACACTCTCTACTTTTACAGAATCCCAGTGTTTGTGTCTGCATTAAATACATATTCCAGTAAATTATTGCAATTAAATGTTTTCCAAGAAATGAGGCAGTACAACAAGGTATACAGTGGTAGTTCCTTGGTTGTGCTAATCAACAAAACAATTATCGTGCGGGCAGTGGATGTGAAAAATATTTTTAAAATTATGATGAAAGGTACTGTACTGTATACAGGACACACAACAGTAAAGAAAGAATGGGCATGGATATCTTAAGCTGACCAAGAATGTATACAATTGCTACTTTATAGTACAGTCACAAAGGAGTGATCATACCTCAGAAGAGGGATGGTTTTTGTCCTTACTAGAGTGCAGGCTGTGGAAAATGTAAACCCATTCAAATTTCATTAGTTTTTGCCACGTGTGTCATGTATGTCCTTGTCCTTGAACAGGTAAAAGGGGATTTCATTTCATTAGTCATATACTAACTGCAAACTGACACTTTGAAGCACAAAATTCCTTGCAGCAAAGTATCCCTATTTCTCCTGTCTAGTTTGGCTTTAGTTTGAGTGCGCAAGTTGATTCAGAAAGGCAAGCACAGTTTATAAGTTTTATAATTTCACTTTTTTGAATGAATAAAAAAGAAATACACCAAAGTGAAACCATAATTTGCATCCTATGAGGAAAACTCAACTGTACTGAAGTTAGATATAGCCATTAGAGGTGATCTGACACAGAATACTGTCTCCATTGTACTGAAGTTAGATATAGCCACTAGAGGTGATCTGACAGAATACTGTCGCCATTGTACTGAAGTTAGATATAGCCACTAGAGGTGATCTGACACAGAATACTGTCGCCATTGTACTGAAGTTAGATATAGCCACTAGAGGTGATCTGACACAGAATACTGTCGCCATTGTACTGAAGTTAGATATAGCCACTAGAGGTGATCTGACACAGAATACTGTCTCCATTGTACTGAAGTTAGATATAGCCACTAGAGGTGATCTGACACAGAATACTGTCTCCATTGTACTGAAGTTAGATATAGCCACTAGAGGTGATCTGACACAGAATACTGTCTCCATTGTACTGAAGTTAGATATAGCCACTAGAGGTGATCTGACACAGAATACTGTCTCCATTGTACTGAAGTTAGATATAGCCACTAGAGGTGATCTGACACAGAATACTGTCTCCATTGTACTGAAGTTAGATATAGCCACTAGAGGTGATCTGAAACAGAATACTGTCTCCATTGTACTGAAGTTAGATATAGCCACTAGAGGTGATCTGGCACAGAATACTGTCTCCATGTGTCTCATTTTTTAGCACTTTATGCTCCCTGCTTCATCCTCTGGTCTTCCTACTCAGTGCCTCACATCCATGCCAGGCCTACCAGCTCTCCATTTTTGCCCTGGACTTACTCCATAGTAGCTGGGACTAGTAGTGGAACCTAAGGGCATCTTGGGGGTTTTGACTATCACCATCAGCTAGTAGTTTTTCACTTTTTGGGCCTACCCCATTAATTCCCCCTCACCGCTGTAGTTCTATGGTTTCATCAGATGGGTAGGTGTGCAGTGAGGACATTCACTGTATTGACCTCCTTCATGGCAGCTTATCTGTGCCCACCACCCTTTTCCTCTTTGGATGACCTCCTTGAACACAACATCCTTAGTGTCCCCTAGGAATTGCCACAGAGAATGCCTACCTAACCCCCCTCCCATGGGTACTCCCATCCCTCCCCTGCTGCTGTCTAAGATGTCCAAGCCACTAATTGAACTCAGGTCAGCTGGGCCATATTCAGGGCTGTATCCCTCTACATCTCGGAGTGGCTATTTGTCTCATTTTTGATTTTCTTTTTATCTCTCTCTCTCTTTCTCACACAAAAGCACAAACACACACATGCAGACACCCTAGTGCAACCGTGTGTGTGCACACATACTTACACATACACACACACATGGATTCAGTCTCCCTCCACATATGAGAAAAGCTTGCAATACCTTCCTTGTGCTATATAAAACCTTTAACTTAACTTAATCATATGGTGTCAGGAATGTCTCAGCGATTGTCAGTGTTACAGTTGTACCTATTTATATTACACTTGAGTGTAATAAGTAGCGAATGTAAGACGTGTGACTGCTGTCTCATTAGCACATACCACAGGTCAGTCGGTACTTACATATTATCACAACCAGATTTCCTAAGCCCCCTAATTCTTCACAAAGAGAAACTAGTCATCTGTCTTTCCTCAACACTTCATGTTTTATACTGGGGATCATCAGGCGACTCGGATAGGTGAGAAGTCCTTTAGTAAGGCTTGGGTTGGTGCAAACTGTGATGGCGATATTGTGCAGTGTAACGTTCTTACTTTGCAGTGTCATACTTGAAGAGAAAATATGCATACGGAAAATAAGATGTTGTATATAGAGGAAAGTAAACATTTTGCTGTTTTTAATGAGTTACCCCCTGTAAACTATCACAATCCCAGTTTGTTTATGCTTCTTATGGACTGTTTACTTGCTGGCAGTTTAACTTGCAAATGTTGCAGCTTTCAGCTACGTAACTTAAAAAAAAATTCGAAACACACATGCACTGTTATGGAAACATTTTTTATTATGGTGCTGTTAATTCGTAGTACCCATGCTTTGACAGCCAGATGCCATATAGTATAAAATTAAATGGTTTGTTTATTGGTCAGACTGTATGTATTTAACAGTGATTTATTTGGTGGTTTCATATGTGTAGTCTGTGTGCCCTTACACCATTATTTAATTGAAAAGCAAATGTATTATTGTACCATGAGTACAGAAAAATATTTCCTTCTGCTGTGTCATATCCAGTGTGACACAAAATGGCTTACTTCTTTGCACACCCCTTTCAACAGCAACATACTTAGATTCGTCTGGACAAAAGCGCTTATGTTATTGAATATTAAAGGTATTTTTTATCTGTGCTGCCATGGTTTTCTGTGTGCCCTATCCTCTTTATTTATTTATTGGTCTTGGTTTAGCAGTTATTTCCATAGTTTTGGTTGGTGAATTCCATAATTATTACTTTTATTATGCCATTTAATGACCTTATTAGCCTAAAACCAATGTAAGCCTGAACTGCTACATACTTTACCAGACACTAAACCCAACTGTAAATGTATGTGTATGTGTGTGCGGGTGTGTATGTTTACACACGCACACACACACACACACACACACAAACATTTAATATATATATATATATATATATATATATATATACATATATATATATAGGATCCGTACAGATCCTGATTGCTCTTTCCACCGAAGCAGAAATCACTGAACATACTTAACTGAAAGTGCTGTTCACCGAAGCAGCACTTTCTGATAAGTATGCTCATTGTGCCGGTTGTACTATGGTGTGGATAAGGGAAAATTCCCTTTTCCACACTGTAGTGTGACCTGGGAGTGAGAATATTAAAGTAGGGGGCATGTGGGGGGTGCAGAAGGGCTTGCCCCCCTGCATAGAAGAAGGTTTAATGCTGTTTTTTTTTTAAACATACTTTATCGTAAGCGCTTTTTCAGTGAAAGCGCTTTCTGTAAAGTATGTTTGGTGATAATGGATTTGGACTTTTGATCTTTCGATCAAAAGTCCTAGATATATATATATATATAGTGTGTGTCTGTGTGTCTCTGTGTAAACATACTGTACATCCTTTTGCTGAACTATAGTGAAAAAAACATGTTCAAACCGCAACCCATCTCACCAAAACAGACTTTACTCCCTGCATGGGATAGAGCAGGTTGACACTGGTCATACATTATCTCTAGAATGCTCTTTATCATGGATACTGAATAGAGACAAGATAGAGACAAGTTTAACACTGTACATTCAATGAGTTGAGCTCAATGAATTTTGCTTGACAGTTTTGGAGCTTGTTCATTTGGGCATAGGCCAACGGAATAAAACCCATGCATACATCTTTCAATATGTTAAACTGCACAACATTTCTTTGCCAGTTTTTATTTTTATATATTCATCAAAACATTAACCACAGAAATGCCGGAATCATTTTAATTTTTTTTTTTTTTTTGAAGTTAGCCTCCCTGTATCCCCATGTAGCAGGATTTTCTACCCACATCCTGCTACTTAAATATACTAGCTTCACAGAAATGAACCAGTGGAGAAAAGTGAAAATACTCAGTAACAACAAATAGCGACCTCATACAAAGAGCAAAACTACTGTAAATATTAGGAAAAACAAAAATTTAAGCCAGTAGCTTATTCGCACACTGTAATTTGTACACCATGTAGGCAGAATCCCGAATACGCCATCTTTTCCCCCAGGAGTTAGTCACAGAATATCTGGTTTCTTGCCTAGAGATGTGTGATACACCATACAGAGTAGTTAGTGTACAAATTCCAAATACTGAATATTCACTTCCCATAGTGACATATCACTACAGGACCGTCGCTGCATATGCTGCAGGTGTCTCTAAGCAGTATTTTGCAACAGTGTTTCTGCTTGATGATGGCTAAGGGCAGGTTACATCCTACTATAATGAAATGCTACCATGTTTTATATGTACCCTCATCTCTATGTTTTCATATACTCTACTAAATGTAAGGCACTTCCCTTCTGAAGACTTAAGCCTAAACTTCCATTCTTATTCAAAGTCAGTCCTGTCTACATTTTCATATCAGTTCTCCTCTGCATCGAACAGGGTTCAGTGTCATGTGGTAGTAAAACATTTTCAGTGTGATGCCCAATACCTTAGAACTCGCTGCCACCTCTGACCAAAACACTACACACACTCACAAGGTTTGCAACCAGTTGGAAGCAACAGTTTGCATCCTGGGCTCAATGCAAATGCTTTAATGGCATTATGTAGTTTTTAAGTAATGCTGAAAATCTCTTAACTGAGTACTAACAACATGGTGTCAGCTAACTGCACTGTAGAGTTTACAGCCACTGCAGGCTTAAAAATGACCATTTTTTTCTAATACCTAAATGCTGCTGTAGAGCATGTAGTTATGTCTCTGTGCTATATATAGTTGCCTTTAGGTTAATACTCATGAGCCCATGTTAACTACCATCAAGTGTTACTGGTTATGACTTTCTACTGGCTTTATTTGTGGATTTTGCTCTAGCTGTGCTTTATATTACATGCTGTATAATTATGGAATGTTTTATTTATAGTCACACCTTCTAAGTTAAAGATAAAAATGACCTTTATGTTTCAGTGTACATAGCTGGGCAATGTAAGTACAGTACAAAAGGAAACACGAGTAAAGTATTTAAATTAAAGCCATGCATGGTAAATAGAAAGCAGTGTGGCCATGTTGTCCTCCAAGTGTCCAGGTTTAGAGTTTGTCACCCGAAATGTATTTAAGTGAAAACATTACTGAAAGGTTAGAAAACACATCATGTATATTATGACACCCTTCCCCCTCCAACAGCCACTATTCACCTGTGAAATGTAACGTGTGCATTTTGCTAACGTTTTTTGCTGGTACTTTAGAATGTAGTGTTTAGCAGCCATGTTTAGGGCTTGTTATAAAAATGTAATGCTGCTTTTTGCATGTAGGGTCATATCTCTAGAAGTTTTGTATGCACACCACTTTGCAATATGAAAATGTACTGTGGCATTACCACTGGATTTACTAGTCAAAAAGGTCCTTACGCTGCCTTTCAGAGCATAAAATCAAAACAGCTCAGATCAGTTGACATCATCACTGCACTGTCCACTATTATATCCTAAAGAAACTTTTTCTTCAGATGGAATTTTTTTTCTTTCTAGTAAAATATTCCATATATAAGTAAGAAGGACAGTAGTAGTTTTTTTTTTTTTATGTTGAACGTGCAGACATTGTGGACAGAGTATATAGATAATCATTTAACTCAGCACACATGTAGATAAAGAAGTGTAGCATCATTTGTATGTTTTGATAAATTGAAATGTGTCTGGAATGGCTTTGTACGTGAAGTAATTGTACAATGTAGGAGCTGACTCATATGTAACACATATACACACACACACATATACATGCAAACACATGTGTACACACACACTCATACTGTATATATAAAGCATATTTGGGATATCATGATGTCAGTGAACCATTGAATTAGTTAATAATCTATTCCTGTGGCAGTAACTCTTTAGGGGGAATTTGCCTTAAAGCAACTGTATCTAATTGGTTATGTATGTCTCAAACAAGCACACAGCGTACTGTCTCTTAAAGATACTCTATAAACAGTGCCTCCCAGCTGCCATTGATTATATGTTAACTGATATGCACCAGTTGGCAGTCTTGTTAGAGCCAAGAGTAGCCAAAATAGACAGGTCACAGCTCCAACAAATCAATAGTACCGACAAAGATTTCATCCATCAATGAACTCCCTAAACAAAAACTATCAATATCTCAATTAGTCAAAAACAGAAGATCACCTCATACATGCTGCGGGCACAGCAACATTGTTGTATTGAATAAAAACACATGCCATTATCTTTATCTCAGTCAAACAGAAAGAAAAACCGCAAGCAGACAAAACTGTGCATGCCTTACCTGTTTCAGCAGCTGTCCACACTGTGGCAGTGACATAGGTATTTCCCTTAGTTTTTGTCAGCCCCTTCATCTGACAGGATGTTGTACTGTACAGCCCCAGGAAGCAAGTTAAAACCTGATGACGCTAACGAATCCCAGCACAAATGACCAAATCGATGTGAAAGCAGCCACTGCTGTTTAAGTGTATCGATAAATGTACCTTTATTTTGTCTTGAATGGATAAGTGTCGCAGTTAAAAGTCCTATGGATCTCTTAATTGAAAGTTAATTTTAAATCAATAGGGAGAGTCATTTAAATATTGATCAGTCCTTCCTAAGCAAATTGTTAACGGGTCTATTTTTTGTAACAACTTTGTTTAAATGTAATCAATAGCCCACAATCAGAGCATTCCATAAAAAATTGACAGATGTTCCCAAAATGCCTGCCAGGCATAATCTTATCTCTTAACACATGCAAGAAAAAGGCTTTAACCTTTCTGGGTTTTTTTTTTTTTTTTTTTTTTTTTTTTTAACTATCCTTTTTTCAGAGAAGAACCTTTTTGGTTACTCTGACATATAAAAATATTATATATATATTGTTGCATTCTTCTCTTTAAAATTCTTAATTTAGAGATTGTGGCATTTTTAAGAGTTCTTGTTGGATAATATACTTTTTTTGTCACCCGTGTTAAGATAAAAAGAAGCACAGTTATTGTATATGGTGTTATTATTATTGTCAGTATTATTGCTGTTATTTAAGAAATGTGCAGAAATATCAGAACATGGTTACTTCACTTACTTCTCATGTATATGCTGCTTTGCTTATCAGGCTGTTTTGTCCTTAATTAAAATGACTTTTTTTCTGTATTTACAATGCTATGGGACAGAAAATGATTTTATTTCTTTTCTGTGCTTTGGTATCGTTTTTCTATGAGCAGTAGCAAATAGCCATCCTTTCTTTCTTTATTTCCCATCTGACAGAGAGAATGGTTGCATTAAAAGCAAACAAATTTAATTTGATGATCTTTATCTTGATTAACCTAATAAAGTGAGCTTGGCTGTATGCGGCTTTCAACATGCCATCTCGTGTGAGGATACAAGCAATGGCCGCCTGTTCTGCTTACACCTTATTGGCCAGAGATAGCTAAGATGCTATATATGGCATAGTAGTAGTGAGGTAGTTACTCTGAACGTAAGATGCTGCAGACTGAGTCGTAATAAGAAGCAGAATGAAGCTTTTAGAATAATTACACTAAAGACCACATTGTCATCATGTAATATAGATTTTTGTATGTGCTGTTTTAATTCTTGTACCTGACACAGAGCTAATGTATTTGCCTTGATCCATTTCCAAATGCTTTATAAGCAGAATTAGCCGTTGCTAGCTGTTACTAACCTCCTAACTCCCCCATCCCATGCCCTGACTCTCAGTACCCCAGAGCATTCCCCCCGTGCCGTAAACCTGAAATACAGTCATGTGAATTGCAAAATCTGTATTTATCTCATAATTGTTTCTACAGCTATTAATTGCTACTATATATCTTTTGTTATATAGTGTTACTTTCTGTTCTGTTTTTGATATGCACAGCTCACTGCCTGTCTGTTCTCTTTTTTCTTCTTCTTTATGAATTGTTTCACCTGGGCAGTACCTGCAAATGGTCAGTTGTGATTAGCGTACTACCCCGGTAAGGAAATGTAAAACAAAAATTAAAAATAAAATAAAAGAATGCAACCATTTGCATAGATGTACATGACATCCTTAGATTCCACTCAAAACAGTAGCTGTCTTCCAGGAATCTGCCATCTTGAGAGTTTGAAAGGGTACTGGTACACTGGAGTGCTAGCTAGCCTCATATTAATTGTGTCTGGAAGTTTCTCCCATACATTACTTGCAGAAAGGTATGAGGCAACAAGCCTACAATGAGCCAGGTATTCTCAAGTGACTTCCATGTCTGTAGCAATATTTGACTCCACTGCTCTATGTTGCTTATCTGTAGCAGGGCCAAACCAAATATAAGTGTGTTCATTTCCCTAAGAGAAGAACTTCTGATACATCCAGCCTTTCTCTTGAAAACAGATTCCGAAAACCCTAGGTCATCTGAGTCAAAGATCACCACTAAAAACAGGCCATCACAAAGACATTGAATCCCATTCTTTGATACGGTTCCATATGGAACTGATGCTTATAGCTAAACTAAATTGCACATAAAATGCAAATCATTAGTCAGTGAGGACTGATCTGTTAAAGTACTGAAGTCATTTGATTGCTACGCTTTGGAATTCTGTATCAGTTTCCAGCTATGCATAACTAAACAGTGCTTTTGTAGTTGAAAGAAATATCTTACTCACCACCACCTAGCAAAAGTGAGTCAAAGCTGGAGTGATGCCATTAGTTGGTATATAGCATTGTAGTTATTCGCATGCTCTATGTGACTCTGCTATCTAGCTTCAAGTGGAACCTAAAAATATATCATCATAAACTTCACTGACGGTCAGAATTTATTTTATATATTTTG
>NC_056731.1:1770320142-1770407642 GCF_019279795.1 Protopterus annectens
TTTCCCAATTTTTGTACATGGGGTCGGGTGGCATTTCAGCAATGACAATCACCTAGTTCACACCACTTAGGCAACCAGTGATGCATAACAGGGTGTGTGTTATTGGGGAATTAACACCTGCTCAGGGGTGTTGTGAGGGCCTTTACACTCCTGGAAAGGCATTATTGCCGCTATATCTCACCCTGGAGGGCATCGTTTCACTTAGAGAATAGACTGTTTTTGTTTTTTAATTACTATATTCTTATTTTTAATGCAAAATAGTTCCTCCGCCAGATGTTTCAAACTTATTATAGCAGATGTAATTGTTGTTGAAGGAAGTAGTTTACATCCAAAATATAAGTAATATAACTATTTAATGTCAGCATACACACGCACACACACACATACGCACACACACACACACACACACACACACACACACACACACACACACACACACACACAAACTCACACACATTCAGAAGCACAAACGTACGTACAGACACACTCAGCAGTTACAGCTATTTTGAATATACCTCAGATGTCTTATTTTGAGCACATCAATGAAAATAAACATAGAATGCAAGGCATTGCAGTTGTCCATGATTTTTGGCACGAACTGCTGCTCTGTCCCAATAGGTGTCAGGGACTAAGGTTAGTCAATAATGACAGACATTAGAGTTTCATATCTCTTACAGTTAATGGAAACGTGATCTCTGTAAATCTTGTCAGAAGATTTTATTCTGTCATATTCTCTCTCACTTTCTCTCTGTCTTTCTGTATCACATGCATGCAGACACACACACACACACACACACACACACACACACACACACACACACACACACACACACACACACGATTTATTTTTTTTTCTTCATTTTGATATCACTAAACAGCAAATGTGAAATGCACAACTTAGAATGAGAGCTCAACACAGTGATAAGGGGATCCAGTTTTGATCTCTGGTTATTGTGCGCATGAATTTTGCATGTTTTCCTCAAGTCTATATTTTTCTCTGCTCTGCGGTTTCCTTACATAAACAAGCTGAAGTTATCTGCTACTTTAAACAGCTCACATATGTTGTATTCATCCTTGCCTGAGATGTGGCTGAAAAAAGCCTGCAGTGAATCACTTCCCTCAGCTAGTTAACAAATAAATTCATAAAAATACAAAAAATAATATGTAACTAATGAAATACAAATCGGTAGTATTTCACAGAAAGAGTGGTAGTTTATTGGGATAATATTCTTTAATATAGGGTTGCATAAAAAACAGCAAGGTAATTTAGGAATGCACAAGGCAGACAGAAAATTTCTGTTGGAGTGAGGGAAAATCTGTTTGGAAGTGGATACGCTTGATGGGCCATGTTGCCCCTGCATGCTATTAAACTGTGTATTTTCCATTCATTTGACCATTCAGGCTATAGTAAATAACCATTGTAGTAAACGGCACAAAATAAAAATGCTTTCAGAGAATTTACAAGCTGCAGCAATGGCAGCAGTGTCACAGACAAAGCAAGACAAGATGAATGTACACAGATCAGCTAAGAGAAGAGAGAATGGATTAAAATGTAATCCATTCAAGATGAATGTTCTCATGAAGTCTACCTTGCCATCAGGAACACTTCTGTGAGTTAGCTTATGTTCCTCCTTGGCATCACTCAGTGTCTCACACCCTTTCTGTACTGCTCAACCACAGTCTTTGAGTCATTGTCATGACAGCATATGCCTCTGCTGTTAAAACTGACACGATGTTGAAGAACTGTTCTGCTTTGACCTTGACTCACCTTGCCTTTTAAGAGATGTTGGGAAGAATTCATTCTTTTGGTACCATTGAGGAAGAAAGAATAATAAGGACTTAACTTGTTTGGCATCCTAATTTCAAATAGATTTCTGGAATACCAGGTAATTATAAGCACCATATTTAGACAGGTTGGCAGGTGTGAGGTAACTTAAAAACCCCCTTGATTTACACTTTTCCACCTCACTTAATACAGCATTCTCAAAACCTGTAGATGACTCGTTGTCCCTCTCCCAAAGGCAAAGGTGTTAATACAAAGGATGTAGGTAGTATAACCACACCATGACCCTAATGTTAAAGGGTCCAGTGCGCTTCTGTTATGGGGCTGAGGTCACACTTTGTGATATTATCATTTATGAATAATTTCCCTGTGGATTTGCATGTTTTGCCTCTGTCTTTGTATGTTTACAGTTTCGTTTTTGTGATCCCCTCCTGTATCCCACAAGCGTGTGGTAGGTGGATCACTGAGATTTCAGATTTTTCCTAGGTTTATGTGTGGTGTGCTCGTGTGTGTGTGTGTGTGTGTGTGTGTGTGTGTGTGTGTGTGTGTGTGTGTGTGTGTGTGTGTGTGTGTGTGTGTGTGTGTGTGTGTGTGTGTGTGTGTGTGTGTGTGTGTGTGTGTGTGTGTGTGATGCAATGGACTTGTGTGCTACCAAAATCTAACTTCCTGACTTTTGAGTGTTGCATTCTGGGAAGGCCTGTGGATCCCCATAACCCTGAATTTAGATAAGTGGGTAACAGAAAATTAATGAAGGAGATGGCTAACTCCAAACAAGGCACTTCTACATTGTTCCTTACTCTTTGTAATAATATCCAAGTCAAGTCATTAATCAGAACTATTTCTAAAACTTGATGTTGCATTATTCCCAGAAGCAATTTCTAAATGAGATGTATACTGCTGCATCTATAACTAGGTTTTATTGATTTTTTTGAGAGGACAGACACTTTACTCCCACTGCCTGCTGACCATTAAGCCCCTTCCAACCAGTCAGCCCATTCATTATCCGTCACTGGGAAGAGTTTTGACCAAGAATGACTATCAATAAAGCAGTCATCCCTTAAGCCCTGCCCGCCCTGACATCTGACCAGCAACAACCTATTGGCAGGATGTATGGTGGATATCAGCACTGCACTGCCCTTGACTTCCACATGGAACTGACATCAGGCAACTCACCCACAGGGGCATGTCCCTTTAGCCCTACCCTTATACCAAACTAGCAACAACCTTTGAGCAGGATATGCAGTAGGCATCAGAACTGCTTTTAACTTCACTTCCATGTGGAAATTATGTCAGCCAACCCATTTATCCAATGTCCATGTGCCCTTAGGCACATACACTTCCTCTCCCAAAGGATAGGCACGCACCCAGGTCACTGACAGTGGTCCAGTCACCTGGGCTGCAGTCAAGGCTATATATCTTTATGCCACCACTGCATGCTAATTGTACTGTATGGATTCTTGCAACAAATGTGACTGTTAACCTTTTCTACTTATGGGCTTAGTGAGACTAATTTGAATAGCAAATGGTAGTAAGGACACAGATTAATTAATGATTGCCTTCCCACGTTTTATATCAGCATTACAAATAAGAAGTATGCTTTACAAATAGTAACACTTATAGCACTTACATAAATTGACACCAGTGTCAGTGGCTTGTTCAGTTTCCTGTTTTATATTTGTTATGCTTGAAAAGTATTCTTGTACATGTGCACAGAAAATATGGATACGCATACTCAGGGCACAAGAGAAGTCATGTAATGCGCCACAGTGGATAAAAGACAAGCAGCCCATATCTTCTCCTTGAGAAACACCTACCTGTGAGACTGTACTTCCGTTAGTCATGCCTGTACTCGCTTAATTAGGACACATGGCATGAAATAAAAAGTCATTTCCTCAAAAAACATACTGAAAGCAAAAAATGAAAGGAAAAAAAAACACGCGTACAATCACAAAATCAACAAAGCTTTCAGAAAATTGTGTTTTCTTAGAAGGTGCCCTCTCCCCCACACCACCTATACAGTGGCAGAGCAGTGGCTTCACCCCTACCCTGCTGTCCATAGTATAGTTCACTGCAAAGTAACTACACCTCAGGCCAAGAGAAAACTATGAAAAAAGAGAACTCATTTGGTCAGCATATGCATTGGATAAATACAACCTGAGAAGCACTTGGAATTCACACTACTGTCAAGATACCTCTTTAATGGTCTCCATGTTCTTTTTGCCCAGATGGCCATCACATCTTGTTTGGAGTTTTAACTTGATTGGGCTCATATCAGCCTCAGAAAAAAATATCTGAAGACCAAAGTTACTATTGTTTCACTTTTTAAGTGAGTCTGTAGTATTTCAAGGCATCTGTACATTTGTTTCTAGCTGATCGTAGATGCAGCTACCTTCCTTACTATTGGTAGGAAATGTTTTTGCCTTTCTTCCATATTGCTGATACAGATCACTTGCTCAATGTTTGCATACTGCAGCTTTTATACTAAACACCTGTTTGTTAACATTTTGAAGTTAAGGCAAGCCCTGGTATTAACATTTGTCTCAGAATTGTAAGGAAATGTTACATTTCTCACAGTGAAACTTAGACACCATTGATGAGGAATAGGCCCACATTACAATGTGTTTCCTTATCACTGACAGGAAAGATTGTCCAGTTGACTTCTGTATTACAAATCTTGTTTTAGGATGCATGCAGAGTTTCAGCTAAGAACTACTTAAATCATATGCGCTTTATGTTACCAGTCAAATCAAATGTTTTCACTTTCTTTCTAACATGATATAAACAAAAACCAGGCGGATGGACCCAAGTCTGTTTTTAGCAGCCTGTTGCTGGCATCTGCACTTGTGATCCTGATTTAAGAGCACTGTCTGTGGTGATGTGGTATTCCCCACTGGAGCCAAGCTTTCACGAGGAATAAGTCTGCTACAATTTAAGTAGGGCACTAAGCATGGAAAATACATTATACATGTCACTGGGACCCACCCATACATTTGATTTAGTCTTCCATGCATAAGTAACATAATCACACACACTGTCATTGCCTTACTTGACACAACAGAAGTGGTTTGGCACAGTTAACAACTAAGCACTCTACACAGACTGAGCAGTTAAAACCATGCTAAATCTCACAATGCAGGGCAGCATCTGGATTACGCTGCTGTTTAGAAAACTTTTTTCCATGACTTGTAATTCTAAAAATCAGCAAAAGCTAAAGATGCAACTATTGTAGCATAAAAACTAATAACAGACATGCATCTGAATGTACCTGCACAACTAGAAATGGTAGTTTTATTGTATTTTTTCCATGGTGCTAAGAAACTTAATATGGTACTTTTGTTTTCACATCAAAGAAGTGAACTAGGAACAAACACCCATTTATAGGTATTGTTATGGCAAATTGCAAAGCTAAAAATGACCGGATACTAGGTATCCCCTTTTATTTATAGGTTAATAGGTAAGTACTAGGCTAGATGCCTTTGTGGACCATTTCAAGCCTAGTCTATTTCCCATTTATTGCTCAAGTTAACCTATCCCATTTGGTTAGCAAATGGCCTTGTCTATCCCATGGTTGATAATTATATATTACCCTAATGATAATAACTGGGATCATATATTAGATATTTTGAGGTGACCCATGCATGGATAAGGCATTTAAGAAATGCCTTGCCTGTTAGTAGTACAGGAGGCAGTCCTGGGATAAATTTTCTTTTTCACATCCACAGATCCGAGTTGTGCATCCGTATGGAAGTTTATGAACTTTGTTTTATTTGGATGTGGATTCTGTTCCTGAGCAGCTATGTCCTCTTCGAGATATGCCTGCCCTGCAAACTGTTCTCTTGATGGTGCAAAAGAGGTTTAGATCTCTAGACAGCATATTTCTGATGCCATTTAACATGGCTTGGAGGATGCCTTGTATGCCAGACACAGGTCACGTCTTAGCATTTTGCAGGTTACAGAGTATAGTGACAGGACTTTCATGTTGATTAGGCATTGTATCCTTTAAATGAGGTATTTCTGTGGGCATTACAGTTGTTGCATGTGTCTGGACTGATACATGCCAAAGGGGCATTATATTCAATGATTGAGGCCAATTTATTTAGTCATTCATTCATTTTTATGTTTGTTTTTAATCACACATTTTCTGTTATTATGACTAAACACATGCTTACGTCATCTAAAAATAGTTGCAGTGTCTCCTACAGTTTCGATTTATGCCATGGTGTTTTGGAAGTAATTATAGTTTCTACATGACAACAAAAGTAAAAGACAGAAAATACAAACACGCGAGCACACACACACACACACACACACACACACACACACACACACACACACACACACACACACACACACACATGAAAGCACACATTACGTTTGCTTATTTAATGCTGAGTAAGTAAATAATACACTGAAGCTCTGTTTACAGACTCAAGGCAACACTCCTGATGATCTCTGCTAGGCATGAAAACAAGTCCTCCATAAAGACTCAAGCATTAGAAACTGAGCAGTCTAAGATAGTGCCATTTTAAGCGAATTTTATGATGTGATGTGGGGATAGAATTATTCTTGTAGACAGAATACATTCAACAGTAGGCACAGGTTGAAAGCAACATGATACAAAATGTTACAGCCATTTATGTTCGTAGGCTTTGTACTTCCATGCAGTATTCAGTTTTGCAGAGAAGTGGGCAGTTTCTTTAGAACAAGCGTTAAATATTTCAAATGTTGCATCGGTCTTTCTTTATTAGAGTGTATTGGTTAAGTAACAGTAAGCAGATTCTTACAGTCATTTTCATAAAGATTTCTGTGGTGTAAATACATTACAGCAGCACTGTGGCTGAGCAAATGTATTTCTCTGTCTCAAGCATTGTTCAGTGTTAGAAAAAATCTTTGTTATTACTGACAATTTCCATGTGAACAATTTTCACTGAAGCTCTTAAAAATATCGCAGACTTGTTTGGAGGCAAGCACATATTACCACACTTTTCTCCTTAAAAGGCTCAAAACACCATAGATCATATGTTGTCATAGCAGTTAGTGGAAAGTTCCACATGAAGCTTAACACTTCAATTAGGATTTTGTAAGCAAAAGGGAATATTCAACAATAGTGTCTTCTTTTCCCACCAGTAGCAACACTTTTTTATTGAATTTATTCTGTTGCATTACTGTAACCTTACCTTTTTTCTGTCTTACTGAAATCATATTTTTGCAGCCTTTCGACATAAGTACATTTTTCTTATGTACTTTTTGGAAGCAAATTACTGCTACTGAAACCCATTTATGAACCCTATGGTCTCTTTGTGCAGCATAAGTTTGCTAACCCAGTGTAGTAGCATTGCAGAAATGTAACAGCATCTTCTGACCCTGTCTCTGCCCTAATTATAGACAAAATAATTGAACTACCATGATGCTTCAAGTAAAATAGCTTATAAGAGTTTACCTTACAAATGTCAGACATGCACCTGAGTTTACCAGATTTTTAATTGGATTCCAAGTATAACTGGCTCAGAGTTCATTATTACATACAGGGTGCAGAGTTCAGGGTTGTAAGACTGGATCACTATTTTGGGAAATAGGTGTCAGTGGTATTTTGGAGATTTTCCCTTAAGATCTACCCCTGTTCCCAACCAGCAACAACTCATGGGCAAAATATGCAGTTGGCATCAGCACTGCCCTTCACTATTGCATTAGATTCATGTCAGCCAAACCGTCCACAGAAGGCTTCAGTGATTAGGTGGTCAGAATGAACAGCCTACGTATATATGTGCCATGTTAGTATCTTCTTTAATGTCTCATACAAAGAATAAACCAGTAAAGTTAAAGATGTTCATTCATGCTGTGGGCAGGGCATAACTGCAGATGTTTATCACTGACATTTGATTGCTTTCTAACAGAACTCCAGACAAGGCTGTGGGAAGTTCTTCCTTAGGAAAAACTTTGTTGAGTTGAAGGAAAAATGGTTCTAGATCCACAGTGGTAGATAATACTGCCATTAAATATGTTGTATTAAAATTAAAAACAAAACTAAGCCATCTGGACTAATGTTTTTTTTATTTTTTTTTTCCCTTCTGTGCTAACAGGTCACATTCACAAGCATCCTATGCTGTTTTGTACCTGGGAAAATCACTTACATTTTAGGAACCTAATACAGGCACAGTATATTCCTAGTAATGTTATAGGCCCAACCAGAAGGAAGCCATATGACTAGACTTGGTCACACAACTTAGATGCATGGCAAAGGATTTACAAGGCATCTCCCTCACATCTCTTGGGTCACATTTATTGCTGTTTACACATGAATACTGAGTGAGTCCAGTGAGTGAATTAACATTCTCTATTAACTGAAAATCCTACTGTAGTCATGTGATGAATGACATAAGTTCTCACTAGTCACACAAAATGTCCATATCTGCAGCAGAGCGTATTGATGTTTACAAAGACAAGAACAGAAGTTTGCTGTAACCTCAGTCTGTAAAATTAATGCAAACTTGCATTACAGCAGCGTTCAGGTAATTGAAAAGCAAACCTCACATATAATGTCAAGAAAAGGTAATAGCTGTAACTATTGTTTAATGAAACATTTGTCATTAACAACATGTGTCCAGGAAGATGAGGTCCATAGCAAAAAATGTGGATACTTAAAGAAGCACTGTAGTAAGCATGCAGATCACAGAATTAAGAGAAAAAAATTATTGTGTTTGGCATGGTAGGCTATTGAATGATGTTCACTTCTTACATGAATGCATCACTATAAGTTTATTGTCACCACTGAGAAAATGCAGTACTATCTGTATCATATATAGCAATGGTATGTGACTTCAATAAGTCTACTATGCACTTTTTTGTCTTACGCAGCTGAAGAGATCATATTAAAACATAAAATTCAATAGGCATCAGGTGAGGCACACACTTCCTCATACAATTCCCATGTGATTCTTCCTTCAGTTTTGTATGCTCCATCAACCAGCAACATGGACAGATAGATCGGTAAACAAGGAACATCAGATTCTGGTGACTGTATATTTTGGAAGGAGTTCCTTCAGAACAGAGACTTCCAGCAGGAGATGGGGGTGGGGGGTGGGGGGGAAGAAAATGTCTTCTGCTGTACCAGAAAATTTGACCAGAAGAATAATTTAAGTCATACAGTAGCTGTAGTGCTCAGATGATCTTCCTAACTCTTGACATAAATGATCTCTGTGAATGATTTAGTGCTGGGAATATAAGCAGAAGCAACATATATGAAATGAATATACATTAAGTGTTTCTTGGGGAAGACATTTAAAATACTTTGTTAATATGAGGCACCATAGTAGTAGGGCACAAAAAAGATTTGCATGGCTTCGTGTAGTTAAAGCTTCATATGAGTAGGTTGTACATGCTTTGATACAGAACTTGATAAAAAAAACTGTACAAATATTTACTGTTGATTTATTTCAGGCAGCATCATAAAGATGTCAATGGTTATACACAATGTATTGTTTCAGAAAATATCACATGCATATCCATGCACAATATATAGTTTTGTTTAAAGATGAATAAATAAAAATTATTTCTTAGGAATTAAAGAATGCCTATAGTATATGCTGTATAATTTCATTGAAGCCAAGACCCTTTCTTATAACCATTCCTGAAAGCAACCATATTGGGGGGATTTATTTTCCTTTGGGCTGCCATTTAACACACCATTTAAGATTTCCTTTGTAAGCATTAAGACGTTTCTCTTTGGATCCAGTGTCATCTACTGAACATAGAAAATCCCATGTAAAAGGTGAAAGAGGTATATCTTCCTGCTGCTTAGTATTTCTGAAAGACAACTATAAATTTTAGAATACACCACATGCAATATCCAACAGCAAAATATGCAATATGTAAATATATTGATATATATATCTATAGAAGGTCGAATGGCTGAAATCTCGAAATGCATATGTTCGAGACCATATGCTCAAAATTTCAGAAGCTCAACCTTCTGAATGGGGATCAGCATACAGCGCAGACCGGGAGATTTCCCTTTGTGCACTGTAGTGCGATCTCAGAGTTAGAATAAATAAGTAGCAGGGGGTGTGGGGATGCAGGGGGGCTTTTGTGTTTTGTTGGGGTTTTTTTAGTTCCCTGTCAGAAGATTGAGCTTCTGAAATTTGAGCATATGGCTTCGGCCATATGCATTTCGAGATTTCAGCCATTCGACCTTCTAAAGGGGAACTATATATATATATATATATATATATATATATATATATATATATATATATATATATATATACACACACACACACACACACACACACACACACACACACACACACATACACATACCAGGAGTTAACCATGCTTGTGAATTAGGGTTCTGGTATGTATGTCTTACCATGCACTAGCCCTGTAGAGTTTTGGGCTATGTTTATGAATCCCAAGCCAAAACAGATACCCAAAATACTCTTATATTAGTCCATGTATTCTCACGAGTAACATCCTGCCATAACTTTAGCTGTTTTCTAAGCATACAAACAATGTTGAAAATGATATCTTAATTGACTGGAGACTGGGGAAATGTGTGACTTGTGTTCTCTTATCTGTTCATTTCCCCCCACAATCCAAGAAAACAAAAAAACATAAAATTTTACTTTCCATGGCAAAGTTATAGCATACCAGAAGACAGCTACTTAGAGATGCCTTCAGATATACTCTTTGTTTTCAAAATATTAGTGAAAGAATATTTTTGCATGAAAATACTATATAGAAGTATTTTTATTGTAAACATTATCAACATAACTTCATAAGAAGCCCCATTTCCTCATTACAGTCATATCATCCAAGGCAGGCGGTAATGAGTAATGCAATACCTACTCTTAGCTCTGTACTAATACTGACTGAATCTACTCTTATTGGCTGAATCTACTCTTAACCCTTTTTTATTTTTTTTCTCCCCCAATCTGTTCTAACCACCCTCTATTCCTGTCTCATCCCTTCTAACCCCTTCTCTACCAATGACAACCCATCTTTCAATTCCAGGACTAGGTCCCCTTCACCTGTCTCATCCCTCTCTAATATTTTTCTGATGTATATGTATTTATCCTCTTATACTTATATTGCTGTTGTATTAACCCTTCCAGCTCTCTTCTTTATATTAAACCCATTCACATTTTTGTCTGATAATATGTGAGTGTGTGTGTTTGTGTGTGTGTGTGTGTGTGTGTGTGTGTGTGTGTGTGTGTGTGTGTGTGTGTGTGTATATATATATATATATATATATATATATATATATATATAGGTTCATGAATTCATAGGTAAGTTCTGTGCTAGCTGACCCTCACCAATTTCCTTTTTTGTGCTTAAAATAACCTATCCCATTTGGTTAGATGTTGGCCTTATCCATACCATGGTCAATAGTTATAGATTTCCACTAAAAAGAATAACTGAGGTCATACCATAGATAAATTAAGAGGACACGTGCAAGGGATAAAGCATTTAGGACCTACCTCTGTCCATTAGTAGTACAGGAGATAGTCCTGAGGTACTTTTTCTGATTCCCATCCATAGATCCAAGTTGCACTTGAATATGGATAGGGATGAACTTTGTTTTATGTGGATGGGGAGTCTGTTCCATAGCAGTGGTATCCTCTGTGATATCAACATTTGTTTTGTCATTGTATATCAACATTTATTTTTTTTCTTAACATATTTTTCAATGTATTGTTTATTATGATTTAAGGAAACATTTTTTCAAATGTAAAAAATTATATGATGTAAAAATTTACAATTAAACCAATTTTGGATGTCGTACTGTACTTTCATTGTAATTTTATGTCCATTACATGATAATTGTACACTGTAATCAAATGTTCTGTTCTATTATATTCTTGTCTATATAGTTTTATGTTGTTGTAGATCTTCTCCCTGGGCCACTACTGAAAATGGGAAATTTTGTCTCAGATGGACTTTCCCAGTAAATAAATGTCAAATAAAAATAACATAGTAAATAATTCTAGATGTATTGTGGCTCAGTACATATTGTGCCAGTCCTCAAAATACCTTTGGGCAATGCAGTGTTGTTCATTACGTCTCACCCTATTTCATAATAAACCCTATAATCATAATAAACATTGTTAATTACTTTGTACTCACGAGAATATGAGGGACAGATTGGTGACAATGCAAAATGAATTCATTTGTAGTTGAGAATACAAGCTGTATTTGTGGCAGTAGTGTTTTGGTCTGCCATTTAAATTAGTGTCAGTAATATGAAGATATGACATATGAAGTATAATCCTACTGTGACCCTGAACATGATTGGCACAAGATAACATATTAACTAGTGACCATGTTGCAGTGGAGAGAAGCAGTAATTACCAGAAGATATGTTGACTTTTATCAGGTGAGGGTTCATGACTGGAGTGGCACATGTGGGACACCAGGCAGTCATCAGATCAGTAAGAACTTGTAATTATTAAGAACACTGCACATGAGTTCTGTAGTTCTGAAGCTCATAAAATATTATTACACAACATTAGCACTATAGGGCCCTAAATAAATATAAGAAAGGCATTTCCCCAGACTCCCTCATTTCAAACATATTTTGGTGAGCCACAGTGAAAGGTAAAATTACTACAACAGGATGAAACTGGTCCATCCAACCCATGTAAGTAAGGGTAGGAAACACTATGCAGATGCGTTGCTATCCTTGAGCACAGTCCTGTCTTAGGCTTTTTTCATCATATGGGCCTGTGGGCACATTGCTGTCAATCTCTTTAAACACAGAAGAAATCCCCCAAGAAATGAATCTAGCACTCTACTTTGAGACCAAGGACAGTGCCAGGTAGTAGTTTCAATTCATTATGTCCTGGGAGCTCATCTGGTCAGGAAAGCATGCTTTTTTTGCCATGTAACTGCTTTGTTGGCATCTAAGCAGTGGACATCTGAAATCTGTCATTATCTAATGGTAAAAAACATTTTCTGTTATGGCATATTTTTTTCAAGAATAAATCTAATTTATGCCACACAAAAAAAGAAAAAGAAAAAAAAAACAAGACTAAAAGTATATTTTCATTTTGGTCTAATAATCTACCACTTGGCCTGTTTCTCGTGTTCTATGTATATTATGATCTCTTATTGAGAAGAATAAAATAGCAATTTACCTCCCTGCTGCCATGGAAATTAAGTACTACTTCCATCATTTGAAGAAATGTACGGTATGTAAATGAGCCAGGGCCAAATGGTGGTCTAAGCCTCAAAGTAAAAGAAGCTGGTTTTTGAAACCCTCTGAGCTGCAAATCATATAGTTTTACATTTAATTTAGGTATGATTTCAACATATGTTAATTATAATGTAGAACAGGATATAAGTTGATGACTTGGCCTGCAAATTTTTATTTCACAGTGTACTGTCAAAATGTAGCTGAAGCTTTAGTATATGCAACAACGGCAGAGAAATAAAACTAATTTTGAAATGAGTGCCTTTGCTTAATTTCTGGGTTTTCATATGTATAAAACAGAGTGTGGAACATGATTGTTTGAAGAGTGTCATACAAGTCAAGTTAGCTACAAGTTTTTATGTAATACATGTCTATTTAACTATCTCAATTTCCAGCAAATATCATATTATGTCTATAGACTTCATCTCTGAAAAAATATCTTTCATTAATTTGCTGATACCTTATTTACCTTGTTCAGGGCTGTGGCAGAGCACACCTCTCAACTGTTCCTGACGCAGCAGAAGGATTCTGATTTCACATCCTATTGTGACCGTCTCCCATTTAGAATTGTTGGTTGAGGATTATAGTCAGTTGGGAAAGCCAGACATTAGAGCTGTACACTTCTTATTCCTGATAAAATGCATGTTGATACAAAACATGTTGTTCTGTTCACTGTTTAATGGGAATTAAAGTAACAGTTCATAACTGTCCTTGATTTTGCCCCCCCCCACCTACTTATTTTGAGTCTGTCCCAGATTCATGAGGAAAGAAGTTGAGGACAATGTTAGAACCAGAGTCTGTCCTTTCAGGCATAAGACTTGGAAATACCCCTATATGGGATAACAGTCCTTTGTGGGAAGTGTGCACAGATACACACACTGTACCACTATGCCATTCCACTTTTCTGAAAACCCTGGATATATAATTTTATGTAATCATTCATGATCTGTCTTAGAATTAAGCATACATTTAGTCAATTAAATGCATGTTGGATCATTATACCTTATTTTTTCAATGTAGTGTGTCATTACTATATATCTCAGTACTGTCTTAGTCACATCCAAGAGTGGTTACTCGTTTCCATGCCTTTATTAGTAAATATATTTAAATTCTGAAAGATAATTTTATCACTTTTATTACATTGGTAGTATGTAAATATTAAGGTACCTCCTTGCCAGAAAATTAATCTACATGTACGTAAACCATGTAAACAGCTCTAGAAGAGAGTGCATGACTGAAGATATACGAGTCTCAGAATTACTGCTTACTCACAGTATGATTAACAAATCCCTCTTTTAATCCTTTTCTGCTTTTTTTTTTTTTTTTTTTTTTTTTTTTGTGATGCTTGAAATATTTCTGTGTATTCCTACAGTTTGGTGTAAACAACTGCTGAAAGAATAATACCACTGGATTTTTCAGCATTCATTATCATATGATTTGAATATCGATAAATGGCAGGAATTGTCTGTCAGGGATTAGTTTATACAGAATCAGACTGAGCATACCTCATTAATAGTATTGCTTCTACCATAGTAGTTCTTTAAAAGTGTGTTGTCTTTTCAACTTTCCCTAAAGTAATTTTTGTTTTCTTCTAAATGAGACCGTAGTCCTTAATACTTGCTTTTGTAGAACACTAGTACATCATAAACACTGCCATATCTGTGAACCCAGATATTTTAGACTCAGAAATTCCAAGAAAAGTTAATTTGTAATTTTCTTCTCCAGATAAGGATATATGTCCAGCTGACCCATCACATGTGTTCCTCTCAGTTATTTATTCTTTTCTTTATATATATATATATTTTTTTGATATCTTGCCTTGCCAGTAAGAACTACCGTGGTGATGCTAATCCTGTAGAAAGCAGAATGTGATGTTATATTCATAAATCACCAATTTATACACCACCCAAAAGAGTGTTACACATATTCTTCAGCAGATATTGTCACCCCCTCTATCTCTCATTCTGATCGTATCTGTATAAACATTGATAAAAGACTGATCAGTTGATGCACTCTCTGTAGTGCAGTATTGCTGGCATAAAAAAAAAAGTATTGCACAAATGCTTTTATTTTTTCCTCTCAGGTTTAATATTTTATGTACCACATAAAACAGTTTTACATGATAATGTAGCATAACATGCATGATCTTGTTTTATCACTGACTGGACAGCTGGCCAGGAGCATCTGTTATGTCAGTGTATTTTGTGCATTGTCTGAATGTCAGGATATACATACCATTCCATATAGAGCATGACATGTCTCAAGATTTGTTCTACCTGGTGACATGTACACATGCCACATCCTGATGGCTGTAGATATGCACATGTATGTATATATCTGTGTAATTGTGTGTGTGTGTGTGTGTGTGTGTGTGTGTGTGTGTGTGTGTGTGTGTGTGTGTGTGTGTGTGTGTAATACATACATACATACATATTTATATACGTGTGTATATATGTATATATATATATATATATATATATATATATGTGTGTGCGTGTGTATACATATATATATATATATATATATATATATATATATATATATATGTGTGTGTGTGTGTATGTGTGTGTGTGTGTGTCTGTATGTGTTCGTGTATGTACTAAATTGTGATGATGATATCAAAGTAGAAACTAAATAAGGTGGTGGCAAATTCTTTTGTAAGTCCAGAAAGTATTTAGGAAGCTCTTTATAAGGAATGGAGAAAATTTCATATCTATACCGACTATCTATACTGACTTCTGCTGGAAAAATAATATACATGCATACTATCACAGCACAAAAGGCCTTGTATGAAAGCATTCTTTCTTTCTTTTTTTTTTTTGTTATAAATGAATAGGCACCATAAATTTCTCAAATATGTATTTGATATTAAAGAGGGTGTGGTTCATGATTGTTAAGAAACAGGGCAACACAGAACTGCAAGCATCTAAGTACATATTTTGCAAATTGCAGAACATTTAATAATAATAATTTATTTTGCAGCATTATTGCTAGTGCTTTTCTAAACACCTTGACTAAGGAAATGTGGTTTCTAAACTTGTGGTAATTGTCAAGCAGCCTTGATTTTTATTAATTTTCATAAGTAGAGATGTGCGGTTATTTTTTCAAAGGTGTACTGAAGGGGATGCACTGGATCTGAGACTGCTCAGCCAGTGGGAGATGTTTATATCCACTGCAGAAAGGATTTTAATGCATCCCCTGAAGATATCCGACATCGGAAACTAATTGCTGTTATGCTCCTCAGAAATGCATTATGATCCCATGATATCAAGCCCGGAGGGAAAAATGACATTTGCAAACCCTCCCTAGATAATCTTTATTGTGCATGAACACAAGACTGTCAACAAAATGTGAAATTTTACAGACTTCTTTTATTTATTCTTCTGGTAACTGAGTATAACCTTCTAGGTATAAGAACTTGCTTTCAAATGCAACCTAGGGGCACTAGTATTTTAAATGACTTATTCAGGGATAAACAGGATACAAGTGGAGGTAATATGGCTCAGGGTCTGAGCCACCAAATAAAAATCACTTGCAGCTGGTTATTGTAACTTTTGGAAGAAAAATGCTGTTTTATATAGGGACAGGTGTATTTTTCTAAACATTGCGATCATTGAATACGTCACAGTTCTTGTTTGTTCATGTATTCTTCAATGAGAAGCATGCTTTTGGTTTACCCTGGTGTGCACCTCAGATTTTTTTTTTAATGAGTACTTTAAAATGAGGTTTAGTGTTACTGTCTCACAGCTATTGGTTCCATGTACCAAAGTCATATCGATAGGTGTTCTGATGATTCCACATTGTTCCTAGGTATCCATGTAGTGTGTGTGTGTGTGTGTGTGTGTGTGTGTGTGTGTGTGTGTGTGTGTGTGTGTGTGTGTGTGTGTGTGTGTGTGAGTTTCCTAAAATGGACTAGTGTCCTGTCCAGGATTAGTTCTCTGCTTTGTACCCACTGCTTGCTGGGATAAGCTCAAGCTACTCTACAAACAGGATAAAGCAGGTATGAGAGAATAAGTGAATGTTGGGACACAGTGACTACAGGGAAGTCTTACAATGATATCTGACCACCTTAAACACATCCGACATCAGATAAGGCCAGGGCAGGTAAAAGCAAACAGTGAACCTTGTACCTTGGCACAGATGTGTAACACTGTGATATGGGATCTACATATTCACTTCTTATATTTTAATTATCCCCTCAACACACACTTGAAAAGGAACAAAATTTTTGTAGAAATGGTGTATATTTCAGAGAAATTTTGCATCCTTTCAGTCGTATCATCTGAAGTCAATTAATACCTGGCGGCATATCAGAAAGATTCCTTATTAATACCATAGCATCACTTGTTTTCATGATTTATGTGTACTGTGCCCAAATGTAAAAAACAGAACAGTAAAGGAAACTGAAGCATTAAAAATGTGAAATATCAAAACTGCTGGCAGAATAGTGGCTTACCCATATGATTTTGCAAAGTAATGTTTTTCAAAATAAAATGTGAAATCTTAAGCCTTGTAGCCTGTACAACCCTATACTCTCCATAGGAAAAGCATATACAGAACAGCACCTGAGTCCTCTAAGTACATTGCTAAGTCAGTACATGGATTTCTGTGTCATTTTTCTTCCATTCAAAGTGGGCACTGCAGATTTTCACAAAGAAACAGTGCACTGTAGTTAAAATCACAGGCAATGTTAGTGAAAATGTCTTTTGGTTAATGTCATTTTGAATCAGGTTTTAAACAACACCGATAATAAGAAAGCTCAGGAGACTTTACATAAAAGAAGTTTTATATTTTAAATAAAATAAAAACAGGTGTGGAGAAAATGTTGCTGCAATATGATAGCTGCAATTAAATCAATTAGAGTAAGTATGAGCCATATGCACAATTTATTTTCAGATTTACGATTTTTACATGTCTATAGGCCAAGAAAAAGTCAACGATTCTATCTAAGGTATGCTCTACTTTTATGTGAAATATCAAGACTTTTTTTTGTTTCTGTAGCAAATTTTATTATTTGAACTCACATTTGTTACTGAAATATTTGAAAGAAAATGCATAAACCTATTCACTTTAGGTTTTATTTCTGAAAAAACAAATTGTTCTGTGAGGATGTCAGTGAATATTCAGACTGAGTGAGGCAACCTATTTACATAACACAAAGCAGTCTTATTAATTTTTGTGGTGTATGTCACACAGTATTGTTGCAGTTTGATTAGTTTTTTGCCTGATTAAAAATTTACAAAGGCATTATGACCCCCAAGTGCCTATCTATAATAAACAGCTCTCACCTTCCAAATATAAACCAGGCAGGCATTGCTCTGAACATGTGAGCTAATTGCCTTGCTACATCAAAGGGACAACCAGAGGGCTGAGAAAATCACATAAGGGGGCAGTTTGACCTCCAAGGGTTATGTGTTTGTGGCTTTGTGGAGCCCTGTAAAGTTACAGCCTCGGCACTGCTGTTTGCGATTAAGTTGATGGGGAAAGTCTATCCTGCAATCTCTCCCTGCTGCTGACACAGAGTCTTTGTTCACATTCAGAATTCTCAAACTGTTGCCAGGGTCAGGTTGAGGTCAGACACCATGATGATGTATAGAAGAACATGTCTGGGAATTTCTTTCGCTCTTAAAACACATACCAGAAAGGCAAGAGAGCACCCTGCAAAAATTGTCTGATGAGACCCAGATGATAATGTTGCATTTACTGCCTTCATAATTTGCTCTTCCTTTGTTATGTTTCTCAGTTCAATACTGCTGTAGTAATGTTGGACAGACTAACCTAAAACATTTTATATGCCTTCATGGTAATGACCCACACAAGTGCATTGACACTTCATTTTCCAGCTTTAGTGGGGGTGGACAGTAACTAGCAAGAAGAGATAAGTTAAAAAAAGACTGCCAAAGGCTGTCCTAAGCTGACAGGACTGTCAAGGACTGCGGAATTTGTGAGTTGCTGTCTGCCAAGGAACAAAACCAGAAGGACCAGACTCATATGTTGTCAGCCTTCCAACTTCACAATCCCTCCAAGTGATGAAGGGTCTAAATATCTGATTAACAGCCATTGTCAACATGGCGAAAGAGGTGGAATATTGGTGAACCATCTCTTGCTGGTGCTTGACTTTTGTATTTGTAAATTCTTACATGACACCATTTCCTTGAAGCCAGTAATTCAGTATTGGGATTATAACATCTGATTATGTTGCCCTTGCATGTTTTTTTTTTTTTTTTTTAATTTCATCATTACAAATTGAAGTGTTCTCAAGCAACTTTTCAAGGAACATGAAGTGTAAACAAAATCATTGCATGAATGTTCAGATTTTGCATCAGGGGCTCTGACTTCAGTGCATACCCACATTTCAGCCTTCTTTTCACGTTGCTTAAACTAGGTGCTTTTTGTCACTTTTAAGTCGAGGTAGAGAGGTCTACTCTGCTTTAACATTTTCCTGATGTGCAATTTCAGTTCACAATCAAAAAGGAAGCCAAGTAAATAGCAATTTTTTGTCCTCAGCTGCTGAATATGACAGGAGATATTTCATTCTGCTGTCAGAATGTTATTAATAAAACATGGGGTGCGGAGTGGGGCTACTATTTCTCCTTTCAATCACTCAAGCATTCACAATGAACATTTTATGCTGTGTGTAATTTTCACTTAATGTGCTGCATTTAAAATGCTCATAGTTGCATTTTGCACAGCTGAGGAAGGGTTAATTGTACCAGCATCTGTTAAAAGCTCTGCCTATCAAATATAAACTGGAAGATTGTATGTAAATGTGATTGCAGCATCTTGGCTTCACTGGAGAAATCAGAGTTACTAAGGATTCTATAAGATGGGAGCGTCAAATGCTTTGTATACTATTTCTCATCCCCACATCAGTGCACAAAATGTGTAGTTCTTGCCTAAACCAGCAGACCTGATGATTTTTTTTTTTTCGCTATTACACTGCAATGAAAACAGAGTGCATTACTAGGAAAGGCTTTGAGCCTGGTTATCTGGCATTACTCAGATTACTCAAAATTCATTAAAATGTGCCATCAGCACAGTGAGAGACAAATGATCACAGGATGAAAGAGAACAGTGGGCCTTTCACGGATTAATGCTGCACAGTCCAGCATCGCTGCTAACTGCATAAACAGATTAAGCCGCCAGCAACATAGCTAAGATTTACAGAATAATTAAACAGGGCTGAGCTACAGCAAAGAGTTCTATGTAATCTGACTGGTGTGAACACGTAAAGTGAGATGAGTGATGTAGCTTTCCTAAGAGAATACTAAATTATATCCTACAGAGCGCCCCCTGTAGACACGTGGTAACCTGACCTTTCATATCAAGCAGTACTGCTGTGTAAAAATGTTCAACAGTGTTACCCAAGTGATGTATCTTGCTATTGTAAAATACAAAAAAAGCAACATTTCTTTTTCAGGCTTGGAAATTTACATTCTCTCTCTCTCTCTCTCTCTCTCTCTCTCTCTCTCTCTCTCTCACTCTCTAAACTTGCAGTTACCTGTCATTTTTAGTAGGAATCACAAAAAGTGGAAGGTGTGGCTGTAAATATCATTCATGTGATACAGTACTGAAGTAAAAGTGTGTAGCCCTGATTCATGGAACGCCCCCCGAAGTTAAATATAAAAGTACATCCCAGATATTAAGTGCAGTAGCTACATGTGGCAGTGGTGACATACATTTTAGCACTGCTGAGAGTACAAGCAGGTCTGATAGATGCAGAATACTTGGCCACGATTCCTCTGTCTTTATGTCCTGGTATCTGAATGGTGCACCAAGTTGTCCAAAAGTACTATATCTTAAAAATCACCAATGAGCCAAAGTAGTCGTACAGGAATTTAGGCTTGGAAGTTGTGTTTCTGTTCTGACTTTTTTCAGCAATGTATTAATTAGTATTAAATAACTGGAACAGAGGGGCAAACAACCCCATAGCTCACAGCAAATCCTGTAAGGCATATGATATGGAAGGTAAGCAAACAGCAATGATCAGAGCAGATGTGACTGTTAGTGTAGCTTTGGCAGACAAGTAACATAGGAATCCCTGGCAACACACCCGGATACAGCGGTTATTGTCTTAACTTTGAAGAAAGATCATAAGAGGTGCAGCTGCAAAGGCAACATAATGAACATTGGTTGCTGCTTTCAAGAGAGCATTTAAGAATAACAGGTGGAATTAAAGTCAGAAACCATTGGTTGCTGACTGAACCTTTTTTGTATTAAATATGGATGAGATCAGACTGAGTCAGCCATGAATATTCCCATCTCATTTAATAGACTTGAGATGAATCGACACCCAAAACACATAAAACCTTGGGAAGGCTGTAGTCAAAACAGCAATACTTTCAACATAAAAAGCCACCCCATGTACCCCTTGATGTTAGAGCAAGCTCTCGCATCCCTGGGCTACACACATATAAGCATACTTTTGAATAGAACTGTCCAAATTTTGGAAGGGCACTCCTAACTTTTTATAGTACCTTGCTCTTTCCCTCCTAAAACTGCAAACTATTTTGAGAAGTTCTAAATTAAAAGTACCAGCATTTAAAAAGTGCCCCTAATTAGAGGTCTTTTCGTGAATTCTTTTTTGCTTTGTCCTTTACTCTGGAGTAAAAGTTGAGAGGTATGCTTATACACATCCTTGTGTGTGTGAATATATATATATATATATATATATATATATATATATATATATAATAAAAAAATGGTAAGAACGGAGCAAAAACGGAAGTATATAATATTCAATGATAGTTTATTCTTCAGTATTCAAAACAGAAAGAACGGATAAGCGCGCTTTCACTTATAGTTTCATCAGATCCATGAATTAATATCATTTACTCAAAGCATTTTATACAAAAATTCAAAATAGTAAATAGCCAATCCAGCTTCTACATCAATTAATACCGTAAAGGAACAGCATATACTAGAGGCATATACTAGATAATTCATATGTATATGATTCATGTATGTCCTTAATTCCCCAAATAATTCAAAAAAATAAAATGATAGACATATATAAAGACAATGAAAGAATATATATATATATGTGTACATGTGAAAATAAATATAAAAAATGTATATATAAAATATATATAAAAAAGTGTGTATATATATATATATATATATATATATATATATATATATATATATATATGTATATATATCCTATTATAATAGCAACTTAAATATAAAATATATATAAACACATATTGATCCTTTTAAAATTAATAGATGGTATAACTTCATAACCCAATGATTCAGTGCATGTGGAGATGACATCTAAATAAAAACATTGTTCTCTTATTATATAGTGTCCAGATACTCGCATGCATATAATCAACATAATAAATATACCATAATAAATAATTTCCAGTATGAAACAATGGATATATACATAATACAAAAAATAAAGGACAATATATTAAAAGCAATCTATAAATTATTTATGCAATAAATGAAATAAATAAAGTAAAATATATCAAAAAATATATATGTATGTGTAATATATCTATGGATGTGTCCTTGGGAATATCTAATATTATCTGATATTACGGTGTTTCCTCAGTGAGGGTTTTATAGATGCCCTTTCATTAAGTCCTGCTCCTCTGTCAGCCCTTAACATAATAATCCATTTGTTCTCCCTAAACTCAGTATCCTTCCTGATGTCCCCTTCTCGTATACTTGGTGGGATAACTTCTAGGGCTCTAAAAAGAAAAGTATGGCTTTCATCGTGTTGCATAGTGTGCTTAGCTAAAGCATTATGTACCAGATGTTTCCTAATATGATAGATTTGCTCGCGTATTCTATCCTTGATGGGTCTGTTGGTTTTACCAACATAAAAAGAGGAACATTTCTGACATACAGCTAAGTAGACAAGATGAGATGTCATACAATCAGCTGTAGCTGAAGTTCTAAACTGTCTGTGTAGGTCAGGATGAAAAAAAACCTTACTCTGATCTATGTATATACAGAAGTTACAGTGCCCACAAGATTTGGTGTATCCATCATCAGAGGACACATATTTATCCCTAGGATAGCAGAGCATCCTTTTGAGGTTCGTTTTATTATGATATAAAAAATGTGGATGTTCACCTACAATCTCACTTATTTCCCCATCTACCTGTAAAATAGACCAATTCTTGGAAATAATATTATGCAATTCTGCTCCATCACTGGTGTAGAAGGAGGGAACCTTCACAATAGGAGTTCTGTAAATATGCTCCTCTCTATTTAGATTCAAACTAGGTCCAAAATATGGTGCAGCTACATTTTCTCTGAGACTAGCTGCTACTGTTAAATGCTCATCAATCTCATGTTGGTTATATCCTCTATCCAACAATTTCTGTCTTAAGCTATCCAGCTCTTCCAGAAATCCATCATTGGAAGGATTTAACCTGGAAGCTCTTATCTCCTGACCTTTAATAATGTTCTTAAATACATAGGGCGGATGCATGCTGGATCTCATTAGTAAGCTATTTCGATAGCATGACTTACGATACACACCAGTATTAAATAATCCATTAGATAACTTTTCTATATACAAATCAAGGTAGTCTATTCTAGAGCTGCAGCTCTTCATAGTGAACTTAAGATACTCCGTTAAGTTATTCATTTTTCCAAAGAGCGTATCCAGCTCATCACCGCTCCCTTTCCATAGAATGAAAAGGTCATCGACAAAACGTCGATAAAAGACTACATGTGCCTTACATTCCTCAACCATGAATAGGGTAGTCTCTTCCCACTGTGCCAAAAACATGTTGGCATAAGTATTGGCACATGGAGTCCCCATGGCCACACCATCTTGCTGCCTATAAATTGTATCTTGAAATATAAATAAATTATTTTCTAGAACTAATTCTAAGAAATGTGTTGGCAGATCTATCTGTATTAAGGTGAAATCACTGTTCTTCTTCAGATAATCTGAAATATATTGGATGCCTACATTATTTGGAATAATGGTAAAAAGTGACTGTATGTCCAACATTACCAAAATAAATTCATCCATAATAGTAACATCCTTGTACATTGTACATTCCTATCACTTGGTGTAAGCAACCAGACCCTCAAGAAAATGTGGGGCAAGGGGTACAATCACTAGTGTGTAATATTTCCTCGTATATACTTTCTGCGGTTGAAGAAAGTTTGTTAAATAAAGGGTTGAACTTTATACCGAAGAGCTATAGTAGTCTTACAGATACCATCATTGATTTGAAAATCTTTTGTAGAAATGTTATGTTAAAATTGATATATAAGCATACACCAAGTGATAGGAATGTACAATTGGCTAATTTTAAGAATCTAAGCAGTTATGTCCCACAGAATCATCCATTAATAGATGCATATTCAAAGTTGACAGAGGAAGAACTATTCAAATATTATGATGATAGGGCTTCACATAAGAAGTATTATGGAGCAGATAATTTGAATAGATATGAAAGACAATGTTTGAAACGTCTACAGTCAGAAACTTTGATTACAGTCAGACCTGCTGACAAGGGAGGCAGAATAGTAATTATGGATTGTGATAAATATATAATTTCTATGAACAAATTACTAAGTGATAAATTCTACATAGTCATCTCTAAAGAAGAAGTACATTCTATTATTAGATATGTTACAAACACAATATCAGACATATACCAATCTGGTCTGATAACAAAGGAGGTTCTTGATTATCTCATAGTCAAGAATCCGCTTATACCACAGATTCAAGGCCTTCCTAAAATTCTTAAAAATATGTGTGAACCACCGATGAGACCCATAGTTGCTGGGGGTGGTTGGGCAACTGAACATCTTTCGGTCTATGTTGAGAAACATTTACATCCTATATTAGACAAGAGTAACCATGTTTTGAAAGATACTAAAACTTTTCTCATGGATCTTTATGAATGCCTTAAGGATGTCACTATTATGGATGAATTTATTTTGGTAACGTTGGACATACAGTCACTTTTTACCATTATTCCAAGTAATGTAGGCATCCAATATATTTCAGATTATCTGAAGAAGAACAGTGATTTCACCTTAATACAGATAGATCTGCTAACACATTTCTTAGAATTAGTTCTAGAAAATAATTTATTTATATTTCAAGATACAATTTATAGGCAGCAAGATGGTGTGGCCATGGGGACCCCATGTGCCAATACTTATGCCAACATGTTTTTGGCACAGTGGGAAGAGACTACCCTATTCATGGTTGAGGAATGTAAGGCACATGTAGTCTTTTATCGACGTTTTGTCGATGACCTTTTCATTTTATGGAAAGGGAGAGGTGATGAGCTGGATACTCTCTTTGGAAAAATGAATAACTTAACGGAGTATCTTAAGTTCACTATGAAGAGCTGCAGCTCTAGAATAGACTACCTTGATTTGTATATAGAAAGGTTATCTAATGGATTATTTAATACTGGTGTGTTTCGTAAGTCATGCTATCGAAATAGCTTACTAATGAGATCCAGCATGCATCCGCCCTATGTATTTAAGAACATTATTAAAGGTCAGGGGATGAGAGCTTCCAGGTTAAATCCTTCCAATGATGGATTTCTGGAAGAGCTGGATAGCTTAAGACAGAAATTGTTGGATAGAGGATATAACCAACATGAGATTGATGAGCATTTAACAGTAGCAGCTAGTCTCAGAGAAAATGTAGCTGCACCATATTTTGGACCTAGTTTGAATCTAAATAGAGAGGATCATATTTACAGAACTCCTATTGTGAAGGTTCCCTCCTTCTACACCAGTGATAGAGCAGAGTTGCATAATATTATTTCCAAGAATTGGTCTATTTTACAGGTAGATGGGGAAATAAGTGAGATTGTAGGTGAACATCCACATTTTTTATATTGTAATAAAATGAACCTCAAAAGGATGCTCTGCTATCCTAGGGATAAATATGTGTCCTCTGATGAAGGATACACCAAATCTTGTGGGCACTGTAACTTCTGTATATACATAGATCAGAGTAAGAGTTTTTTTCATCCTGACCTACACAGAGAGTTTAGAACTTCAGCTACAGCTGATTGTATGACATCTCATCTTCTCTACTTAGCTGTATGTCAGAAATGCTCCTCTTTTTATGTTGGTAAAACCAACAGACCCTTCAAGGATAGAATACGCGAGCACATCTGTCATATTAGGAAACATCTGGTACATAATGCTTTAGCTAAGCACACTATGCAACATGATGAAAGCCATACTTTTCTTTTTAGAGCCCTAGAAGTTATCCCACCAAGTATATGAGAAGGGGACATCAGGAACCATACTGAGTTTAGGGAGAACAAATGGATTATTATGTTAAGGGCTGACAGAGGAGCTGGACTTAATGAAAGGGCATCTATAAAACCCTCACTGAGGAAATGCCGTAATTTCAGATAATATTAGATATTCCCAAGGACACATCCATAGATATATTACACATACATATATATATTCTTTGATATATTTTACTTTATTTATTTCATTTATTGCATAAATAATTTATAGATTGCTTTTAATATATTGTCCTTTATTTTTTGTATTATGTATATATCCATTGTTTCATACTGGAAATTATTTATTATGGTATATTTATTATGTTGATTATATGCATGTGAATATCTGGACACTATATAATAAGAGAACAATGTTTTTATTTAGATGTCATCTCCACATGCACTGAATCATTGGGTTATGAAGTTATACCATCTATTAATTTTAAAAGGATCAGTATGTGTTTATATATATTTTATATTTAAGTTAATATTATAATAGGATATATATATATATATATATATATATATGTATATATATATATATATATATATATATATATATATATATATATATATATATACACTTTTTTATATATATTTTATATATACATTTTTTATATTTATTTTCACATGTATACATATATATATTTTTTTTCATTGTCTTTATATATGTCTATCATTTTATATTTTTGAATTATTTGGGGAATTAAAGACATACATGAATCATATACATATGAATTATCTAGTATATGCCTCTAGTATATGCTGTTCCTTTAAGGTATTAATTGATGTAGAAGCTGGATTGGCTATTTACTATTTTGAATTTTTGTATAAAATGCTTTGAGTGAATGATATTTATTCATGGATCTGATGAAGTTATAAGTGAAAGCGCGCTTATCCGTTCTTTCTGTTTTGAATATTGAAGAATAAACTATCATTGAATATTACATACTTCCGCTTTTGCTCCGTTCTTACCATTTTTTATTATTTTAAGCCTTATAGTATAGCTACGGAGCATTCACTCGGTTGGCTAGCAGTGAATTTCTTGTTCCTGATTAAGATATATATATATATATATATATATATATATATATATATATATATATATATATATGGTTCCCCTTTATAATCTTGAAATACTGAAAGCTCGAATTTCAGTATCTCGAAACTATAAAATTGAACGGCCCACAATCCTGAAAGACACAATCATGAAAAATACAATCCCGAACATGCACAAACCATACACCACACAGCACACACACCATTCAACCCACAACACACAAACTACGCAATCCTACACTACGTCTGCGCAGGGGGGCAAGCCCCCTGCACCCCCCCACTTATATATACCAACTCCGAGATCGTACTAACAGTAAAGAAATGCATTATTCACACGCAGACATTCCACACTCCCTCACAAACACACACACATCACACATACACAAACACATCCAACACTCACACTCATACTTTCACCTCCCTACCCGAACCCACACGCACAACTTACAATAACACTCACATGCATTTACCTTCACTTCCGTAAAACATTCCAGCCAAACACTTCCCGTCCCATTGCTGCACTGCATAAGTGCGGATTGTGGACCTATAGCCTGTACAAATCAATTGAAAAACAAACAAATCTGTTAGGGGAAAAAATATAAAAAATAAAAACCTTACAATAAGCTGGTTGCATAAGTGTGCGTACCCTTAAACTAATACTTTGTTAAAGCATGTTTTAATTTAATTACAGCATTCAGTCTTCTTGATTACACACCTGCCATCAATTAAAGAGACCCTGATTAACCCCAAGTAAAGTTCAGCTGTCCTAGCAGGATTTTCCTGACATTTACTCAGTTCCCTGTTACAGCAAAAGGCATGGTTTGCAGAGAGTTTACAAAGCATCAAAGGGATCTCATTGTTGAAAGGTATCAGTCAGGCAAAGAGTACAAAAAAAATTTCCACAGCATTGGATATACCATGGAACACAGTGAAGACAGTCATCAAAAAGTGGAGAAATTATGGGACAACAGTGACGTTGCAAAGAACTGGACATCTCTCTAAAATTGATGAAACGACAAGACAAAAACTTGTCAGGGAGGCTGCCAAGAGACCTACAGCAACACTGAAGGAGCTGCAGGAATTTCTAACAAGTACTGGTTGTGTACCACATGTGACAACAATCTCCTATATTCTCCATATGTCTGGACTATGGGGTTGGGTTGCACGATGGAAGCCTTTTCTTACACAGAAAAACATCCTGGCCCAGCTAAAATTTGTAAAACAATACATCAAGTCTCCCAAAAGCATGTGGGAAAATGTGTTATAGTCTGGAGACACCAAAGTAGAACTTTTTGGCCACAATTCCAAAAGGTACATTTGGTGCAAAAACAACACTTTGCATCACCAAAAGAACACCATCCCCACGGTGAAGAATGGTGGTGGCAGTATCATGCTTTGGGGTTCATAGGTTCATAGGCTGGTACTAGGCTATCGGCCCTAGGGCCTATAGAAGCCTAGCCATAACAATTACCTGGCTATTTCTTCCCACACTATTTAATTCCCTGGACCCCTGTCTAGCAGGGCGACTGACTTGATCCCTGGGGTGAATTTCCTTTCTCCCATCCAATCATCAAGGTTCCTTTTGAAGAGGGCCAAAGAGGTGCTCTGCTTGACAGATATATGGGCAGTCTATTCCAGAGTCTGGGGAGTCTCTGGGTCAGGAACCTATCCCTCCAGCATGTTTTGTTTATTGTGTTGACAAGGTTTAGATCCCTGGAGCGTGTGGCTCTGAGGGATTGGGATTTCTTTAAGTGTAGCATGTCCAACAGCTCTGGGTTTGACATGGCCTTGTATGTTAAGCAGAGATCGCCTCGGAGTAGACGATATGCGGCAGAGTATAGCTGGAATTTTTTTAAAGCAGTCAGCAGAGGGCATCTGCTTTAGGCCTGTGACTCTTTTAGTGAGTTATTTCTGTGGCCTTTCCAGTTGTTGTAGATGTCTTGAGAGGTACATACCAAATGAGGCGTTGTATTCTATAATGGGTCTAATGAGAGATGAGTACAGTGGGACAATGACCTCCTTTTTTCTGGATGAAAAGCCCTTAGTGATGAGGTGTGCCACATAGAAGAATTTCCTGACTGTTGTGACAATGTGGTTATCGAAGGTGAGACCACTGTCCACCTGTGTCCCTAAGTCTTTTATCACACTTTCGGTGTTTAGTGTACTGCCACCTATGTGGTAATTCATGGGTTGCTTTTCTTCAGCTGGAACTAGGGCTTTAGTCAAGGTGGAGGGAATTATGAACAGTTCCAAATACCAGCCACTTCTGGCCCAATACCTTCAGGCAGCTGCTAGAAAGTTGAAGATGAAGAGGAATTTCACCTTTCAACATGACAATGACCCCAAGGATAAATCTAAATCAACAAAAGAATGGCTTCAGCAGAAGAAAATTAAAGTTTTGGAATAGCCCATCCAGAGCCCAGACCTAAATCCAGTAGAAAATCTGTGGGGTGACCTGAAGAGGGGTGTGCACAAGAGATGCCCTCGCAGATTTGGAGCACTTTTGCAAGGAACAGTGGGCAAATATTGCCAAGTGAAAATGTGCCATGCTGATAGACTCCTACCCAAGAAGACTGAATGCTGTAATTAAATCAAAAGGTGCTTCAACAAAGTATTAGTTTAAGGGTGTGCACACTTATGCAACTAGCTTATTGTACGTTTTTTTATTTTTTATATTTTTCCCCTAACAGATTTGTTTGTTTTTCAATTGAATTGCACAGGTTATAAGTCACATTAAAGGTGGGAAAAGTTTTGAAATGATTTATTGTGGTCTCATTCTTTTATATCACAAAAACCTGTCATTTTAACAGGGGTGTGTACACTTTTTATATCCACTGTATATATCTATATATGTATATCTATATCTATATATATATATATAGAGAGAGAGAGAGGGAGATGTAGATATTTTATACAAATGTTGTTGTGAGAAGTCTCTTAGCATTGAGTATTACCAACATTTGTATGTGGAAGGACATGGTACAACAGGTGGAATGTGCCCTTTATCTACAGTTGTGCAGCCTCAGATTTGGTATATGTAAAATGCAGTGGATGTTAAGCCCCTTTGCATAAAATAGGTTTTCATTTCTTTTTAATTTATTTGAGCTTTGATCATTTGAGATCAGTATTTTTAGTTCTGAACAACTGATTGTTTGATGAAAATCTGGGATCTACATATACACACACACACACACATATATATATATATATATATATATATATATATATATATATATGTATATATATATATATATATGTGTGTGTGTGTGTGTGTGTATACATAGGTTTACTATTACAATGCAGAATGAAGGTTTGGCGAACATGGGAATGCAGAACATTAGTTGGCCGATTTTCATATTGCCAACCTTCAATTCTGCGAGTCTCCTGTTTAGAGAATGCCACTGTGCATTTGCTCATACATGGGCGATGTTTCGTATTGAGATAGCAGGACAGTGCGGATTGGGAGATTTACCCTTTTCCGCACTGTAGTGCGATCTTGGAGTTGAAATATGTAAGTGGCAGGGGGTGCAGGGGGGCTTGCCCCACTGCAAAAAAAAATCATTACTGTCAGTGTTATGCAGCATGGATCTGGTCTGTATATACTGCTGCAAAGGGGACAATGGACTTCAGAAGTCGAATTCGACTTTGCCTCAGTTAGGTTGCTGTTATTCCAACCTAATTACTATTCCGAACATCGAACATGTAAGATGTATTTTTGAATGGTTTATATATATATGTGTATGTGTGTGTGTGTGTGTGTGTGTGTGTGTGTGTGTGCGTGTGTGTGTGTGTGTGGACAGGTGGCACAGTGGCTGGCATTGTCACCTCACAGCAACAGGTTCCCCAGTTCAATTCTTGACTGGGATGCCTTCTGTGCAGAGTCTGCATGTCGTCCCTGTGTTTGCAAAGGTTTCCTCTGGGTGCTCTGCTTTCCCCCCATATTCAAAAGACATGCAGTAGGTGGATTGGACACTTTAAATTGGCCATAGGTGTGAGTGTGTCTGAGTGTGTGGTGTGGATGAACTACTGCAGCAGGTCTAGTCACCCAGTGATGTAAACCTTAGCTCTAGATGATTGTCACTGTTGAAGTGACATCCTAGTCTCGTGCAAAACTGGGAAAAATGGGTTGTGGATGCATGGCTGGATGGATATATATATATATATATATATATATATATATATATATATATATATATATATATATATCTATATATATAGATAGATATATATATATATAGATATATATATATATATATATATATATATATATATATATATAGATATATATATATATATATATATATAGATATAGATATAGATATATATATATATATATATATATATATATATATATGTGTGTGTGTGTGTGGATCTATTTCATGTAAGCGAACATAAAAATGTTTGAAACACAAAAACATTGATCTAAAACATATCAAGAACAATTTAATCGAAAAAAAACATGTTTTATGCAGGGGGCAAGCCCCCAAGCACCACCCACAGTCCCTGTTACTTAAATATACCAAGTCTAAGATTGTGCAACAGCAGGGAAAGGTCAAATTCCTGCCCTAACTGTACTGCGATTTCCGACATATAAATACTGGCATTTTTCCTTTGCCAGCATTTTGTGCAGTATTCTGAGTGAACAATGGATGTTCGATCTAACAAATTGCAAACATATCTTTAAATGGATTCCTGTCAGTTGATCAAATTTTCAGAAACTTGAAATTCATATGGTCGAGACCGTATGATCGAATTTTTGAAAACTTGAAGCTTTTGAGTGGAGATTGTGGTACAGCATGGATCAGTTAATTTATCCTTTTCTTCACTGTAGCGCAATCTCGGAGTTGGTATATATAATTTGCAGGGGGTTTTGTTTTTGTTTTTGATGTTTGAGTTTTTGGAAACTCAATCGTATGTTCTCTTCTGTATGAATTTCGAGTTTCTGAAAACTTGTTCATCTGACATACAACCATTTAAATGTCAGATGGTCATCAGTAAAAACACTGACAGCAAATAATTGGAAAAAAAATCAACACCCAAACACGCTTGCTTCTTACACAGGAGTTTGTTTTGCTAATATGGGTATGCCCAGCAACCATAAATCTAAAGATCTCTACACACATATGTGAAAAAAAGCAGTTGTCCACAGCCACTGTCATTTTTCAAAGTATTATAATGTAGGCATACTGCACAGACAGGCTAGTCAGGTAGCCATTATAGGTTCATAGGTAGGTACTAACCTAACTGCCCTTGTGGGCCATTTTAAGCTTAGCCAATTTCCCTTTTTCTACTCAAATTAACTTGTCCCATTTGGTCAGAGATTAGTTTCACCCATCTCATGGTCGATAATTTGAGAGTAACTGGGATCATACCACATAAATTTAAGGGGACCCATGCATGAGATAAAGCATTTAGGAGATGTCTCTGTCCATTGATAGTACAGGGAGCAGTCCTGGGGTAAACCTCTGTTTCCCCATCTATAGATCTAAGTTGCACTTGAATATGGATAGGGATGAACTTTGTTCTATGTGGATGGGAATTCTGTTCCAGAACAGCAATATCCTCTGCAAGATATGCCTGTCTCTCTAACCATTCTGTTGATGTTGCAGAAGAGGTTTAGATCCCTAGGTATTTCTGATGCCATCTGACTTGCAGATGTGCAGTAAAACCATCGGTGTTGGGTCGGAGGATGTCTTGTAGGCCAGACAGAAGTCATGTCTTAGCAGTCAGTAGGATACCGAGTATAGTGACAGGGCTTTGGGTCAGTCCGTGTAGCAGATGTTGTTTAGGCCTTGTATCCTTTTAGTAAGGTATCTCTGTGGGTATTACAGTTATTTCATGTGTCTGGACAGATACATGTCAAAGGGGGACTTATATTTAATCAGTGCTGTATGTCACTTGGTTGTAAATAATGTCAGTGTTTTTTTGTTTGTTTGTTTTTTTTTTTTGCAGTGGACTTTATGTACTGTTACTGACCTTCTATTCCCATTTTCTAATGTACCTATTAAGTGCTGGATGTTTGTACTGTTAACTGTATCCCAAGCTTCTTGACAAAATCAAGTTATGGCCTCACATTTCAAACAAATATTCATATATGTGGAGTCACAATCGTTACTAAAGAAATGCATATTGCAAACTGGTCAGTACAAACAAATCTTTACAGTAGTAGATTTCATTATAGTCTACATCTTAAACTAGATTTTATAATCATAATAAGCACAGTAAATATTCTGCAATATTTTGTAAACAGCTTACAAAATCACAGTGGCCATTCAAGCTACACACATACTGTCAGCAACATTTTGTTCATCCATTTTTGAGCTTTCATATAAGGCTAAGCAGTTATGTGTGTGTTGTTTGGTTGTTGAGATATTTAGAAAAAATATGAAAATTATGACAATGTAAATACTTTATGAACAACAATTAATATCTCCTAAGCAGCACTAGACAGAGGCTAAATGCCAGTGCAGTTGTGTTGCCGGCTATGTAAGGGCTAAGATGAAATCTTCCAATAGTCTGTGTGTAGCAGGTTTTTGAAATTATTAAACCAAATATTAATATGCTGTATTAGACATCTAGAGGTGTCAGTAGGATGTAACTGCAGAAACACCAAGATGCATCCCTAAGGCTGTAACCCTGAAAGCTGATTTGTCTTTCTCAGCCAATTACATCATAAAACCTAAGTAAAAGCTTGGCAGCAGCACTGCAGTCATGTGGCAAAATGATATTTTAACTCTGCAGAGTAAAATAACAGAGACATGTAATGTTGGAAAAGCCCTGCAGAGACTTTTAATGTTGGAAGAGCTTTGCAGAGACATGTAATGTTGGAAGAGCCCTGAGAGTTTGTAGGGCCAGAAGGAGGAAGGGTTTACAATATTAATTTAGGTAATTAATATCTTAAACCCTTACTATCATAATATCAAACCTTAATCATAATATTAAACCTTAATACCATTAATATTAATATTTCACTCAGGTATAATAGATAAACTCTCTCAACTAGGCATCAATCCATATGTTACAAGATGGGTAGCAAACTGGTTCACTGATATAACCCACCTAGTCAAATTAGGGGACGCCATCTCAAGCAGTAGACCCATAATAAGAGGTGTACCCCAGGGATTGTTCTTGTGGCCTCTGTTGTTTGGAATATACTTTTCTGAGGTGCAGGCCAAAACTAGTGGGCTATGGCTGCTGGGGTGCTGTCATCAATTCCCCTAGTGATATGGACATCCTCCAAGAGTGTCTCACCCAAACAAATGACTGGTGCCAGAAACATGGCCTCAAACTGAATGCCAAAAAATGCATCATTATCCCCTTTAGGGAGGGTGACATCCCCACAAATTATCACATTATTAATAAGGTCCTAAGTACGCAATCAGTCGTGAGGGACTTGGGCACCCAGGTTGATAGCAAACTGACTTTTGACCACCATATTGCCTCCATTGTATGGAAAGCCTTCTACATGGCCTACCTCATTAGTAAGGGTATCTCATCCAGGGACAAGTTGGTCATAATATCTTTGTATTCTTCCCTTATAAGACCCATTATTGAGTACAGTGCCCCTTTCGGCATGTACCTCACAAAGCACTTGCAACAGCTGGAGAGATCACAGGGGTTCCTCACCAGGAGAATCCAGAACCTCAAACATCTACCCTACACAGATAGGCTAAAGGCCCTGTCCATCTACTCAGTCTCCTACAGACTTCTCAGAGGTGACCTCTGTCTGGCATACAAAGCAGTCTCAGACCCCGCCTTGATGGGACTGCTGCATATCTGCAAGTCAAGCTCCACTTGAGTAACCCACACACGTGACCACAACCTGGTCTCTGACATCAGTAGGACTTGTTGGCGGGACAGATTTGTGTCCCAGAGACTCCCCCTTTTGTGGAATAGACTCCTTCTCCACATCATGCAGAGTACCTCATTAACCCTTTTTAAGTGCAACCTGGCTAACTGGATGGGGAACAGAAAATACACCCCTGGGATTCCACATCTGTCCCTGCTGGACAGTGGCATAGCATGTTGACTTGTGGGAACATGGGCTAAATTCTTGGCAAAACTTGTAAGGGCCTCAGGGCCAATAGCATAGTAACTTCCTATGATCCTATGTTAAGACTCCTGAGTTAGGAAGATCTAAAAAGCCAGTAGTCAAGACTGTCCACTTCTGGTGCAAATGCAAAGAGAGTCCATGAGTCCTTGAGTAAGCAGGCATATGGAAATTCTTTGGGTATGTGACAGAGGAAAAGTGTTTACATTGTTAGTTCAGTAGACAATAAGAATGCATAATTTTTAAGACACAGGTGGGATACAGTGATGAAACAAGATGTGTTACTAACTGCTTTGAGCAAACTGCAGTGGTGAAGTTAGTAAATAGGCATGTTTCAATTTTCTGACTGCCAAGTAGTGAATAAGGATTCCTGCATGAATTCACAGAAGTATTCCCCGAGTCAGAACTGGGTCGTTAAAGACTGATGCTGCTTGACAATATTAGTTTATGTATCAATGATGAAAACACTGTTTGGTTATGAGTTCTGAAAGCTGGGCAGAAACTTAAATTAAATTTTACTCCACAAAGATATTATTGAGAAGGCAGTTGCTTTATGCCTGGTAGAATTCTTTACAGACTGTGAATTGTATGAGACTGTAAAATGTAGTATTAAGTAAGATATAATACTGAGACGACTTTAGCCATGGCAAGAAATGCTATTTTCCATGCAAGGGAGAGAAACCAGGATCCACTCTTCTTCTGCAGTGAGGTTGGCTGACAGCTTGGTAACTGTACACCTGAAAGGACTACATTCTCTCCAACTCTCTCTCTGTCACTCCCTTTCCCCCTCTGCACATGTAGACATTCTTTCTTCTTTTGTGTTAGACATGGGAAGTGTTGATATTGATATCACTAAAATTCATACGCAGACAATGGCATTCTCTGTCTCTTTTCCTGCTCTGTCAAGTTCTCTTCTCTGGCAGATTTGTGAATGTCTAAGCATTCTTCATTTTGGGAAAGAAGTAAACATTTAGCAGCATCTGATGTTGTGAAATACTTTTTTTTTTTGTTATTTATATGTTAGCAAATGCTTTTAATTTTTGTGCATCTATTTGTTTATTGGGAAAGGCATCAAAGAATAAAATGACTGATATTGTCATCCTGTGCTGAGCTGTTCAGGGAGCACATATTTCAGTGCTGCGAACATAAAATCTGCTTTATGTTATATCTTATAAATGCAATATAAATACATCCCTACGAATAAGTACCTTGCACTGAATGCTGTTTCAGGAAGGTATTTTGGAAGCAGATTTTCTAGCATACCATAAGCAGTTTACACTTCCCAATAGACTGTGGCCTCATGTAATACATGTTGCAGTGTGTGTGTTAAAGGTTTCCTTAGGACCACATAACACACAACAAAACTATGGCCATCTGCTATCAGTCAGTCAGTAATTTATTCAATTTTCTTTAAGTCTGCTGTTGCTGAGCAGTACCAGAAGCGTGGATGCATAAGAACAGCATGAACTGGCAATTTAATGCAAAAACAACAGCCCTCCCAGTTCTAACAGCCTCTTCCCAAGGTTTTTTAAAAAATACGGGGACCTCATATTACAACACATCCACAACATATCCAGCCTCTCCATCTCTCAACAAGTCTTCCTTGACATCTGGAAAATGAAATTCTCAGCTTTTATCCCAAAACAGTAAACTGTCCAACACCTGTAACATCAGACCCATCTCCCTACATCCACATCTTGGCAAACTGTTAGGCAAAGTAATTTACTGCTAGTTATGCTCCTACCTATATTACGGTGAGGGCAGTAAATGGGTTTTGAGCCTTCAAGTGCAAAGCAAGGTAAACTGTATGTGGGAAACTAGGCGTAATTGTAAACTTGGGATACTTTATAAGAAAATAATTAGTAAGATCACAAGCAAACAAAAAAAAAGAGAGGCCATAAAAAGGACTTTACCCTCCTATAAAAGGCAATCAAAGGCTTGTTTTGGACTGGGTAATACAAAAAGTCTGTAATTTGTGAGTATTGCGTGTCCTTTGATAGATCTCACAAAAGGAAAATCTCCAGTTAAGGTGCAGATGTTTCTTGAGGCAAACAGAGCACTTCAGGAACTAAAAACAATTGAAATTTCTGTGTTACTGATTCCTGATATTTACCAAAGAACGCACCCTGTGTATCGATACTTCAGAGTTTAGGAGCACTGCTATCCCAAGATATTCAAGATTAGGACTTCCCCATGTGCTATATCAGCAGGAAGTTGAACAATGTGGAAGGGGGATACTCAGCCAGTGAAAAAGAGGGTTTAGCATGTCTTCTGTTCCTTGAAGCAATGTATATTTAGCAGACATTTTAACTTACTAACTAACCAAGTCCCTCTACAGTTGCTGAGTAAGCAGACAGCTAGTAATATCAAGTCATGCCTGTGGCCATTATTTAACAACCCTTCAAGTTCACAGTGATCCATAGGCTTGGAGTAACAAAACAAAATGCTTATGGGTTGCCCAGTTCCTACAACACATCATACCGAGTCCAGAACCCATGTTTTTTGTTGGAGGTTGTGCTGGAAGAGAGGTAATTGTAATATGTGGAGTGCATTAAAGGTGTTTTGTGACTTCAAGTGCAGGACACAATAGCTTGTACATGGAAACATTCTCATAGAGCTGTGGTGTTGAACCTGAATGTATTAGCTAATGAACAAGGCACTCATTGCCAATTACTGCTGTATTTATGAAGGAAGTCTGTAACAGCAATCCAGCAAGGCAGTTCCTCATCTGCAGGATCAGCAAAGAGCTAAGCAGGAGCTTGCTGAAGACCCTGAAGGCAAGGAGTACAACAGCATGATGTGGATATGCACCTGTTGAGAGTTAACAGACACATCAGAGCTGGAATCTGGGCCTGAAACTGGCCTGCTGACTTGGACTTTGGTTTTAAGTACAGCCTATTGCCTGAAGGTCTAAGCAGACTGTGTGTTTGTGCTGAAGAATTCCTTGAAGGTATTGTTTTTATTTGCTTTAACAGACAAATGAGCTGTTTTATCCATTTCTCTTATTGGTGTATATTTTTTTATAGCTGCTGCTTAAAAACTGCTGCCTCCTTGAATGTTTATTATATGTGTGTATGTATATATATATATATATATATATATATATATATATATATATATATATATATATATACACACACACACACACACACACACACACACGCACACACACACACACATGCATATAAATATATGTGTGCCAGCATAAGCATGCACACACCACACAAGCATGCGTAGGCACAAATATACTTATAAACATTTCAATAAATGCATCAACCCCTTTGCTTTCAGGTTGCATTAGTGTTATTGTGAATAATCATGAGGATTTTATCCCTTGCAACCACTGCATATCAGATCTTATATGTCAGTAATGTCAGCAGTATTAGACAAAGATATTTAACATCTTTAACAAGAAAAAAAAGGGAATATGGTTGTCTATCCAAAAGTGTGTTTTCTGCATGCTGTCTACAATGAAGATGATTTCATAAAGCATTAAACATTTTTGCATTACTACCTCAGGTAGCTCATCTAAGCAAAAATGACAGAATACCTGATATCATCCATATACTTTTATAGGATATGAATTGATATTACAAACAGCTTAATTTATTTTTTTACAAGTAAATAAAGCAATGAATTTTCAAATGCTATGGTCTTTGCTGTTCAGGATATCTCATATTCCTTCAGAGCAGCATGCGCCTGAAAGATAGTCTGTGCATTAACTCTGTTCTTACACCCACAGCAGCCAATCAGAGCCAGTGGATCGCGAACACACTAGTATGGTGGCATGTGATATGAATCCATGTTTATAGGAACTCTACCCAACCAAATCCACCCTTCCTGTTCTTTGTAGAAATGCATCAATGAATATTCTGACTACACTTATTGACTTTTACTGATTAAATTAATTTGTCTGCATACCACAGTACCTTTTACAATTAATGTCTACTCATTAGGAATATAGGCTACCATATTTGTTACACAGGATACAAAAAGTGCAAGTTTATTTAATATCTAATACAATTTGTATCATGGCTGCTTTATGCAGATGATTTATGAATGTCCTTGGCATTTAATATACCTTTGCTTCAGATTTGTGTGGATGATATAATATTATTTTTCCCTTTATCATTGTTGATATTATAATGACAATAGACAAACAAATACCATTTTACAGTTTTAATTTTTTATAGGAAATTATTTTGCAGGGAAACAGCAAAAGATAACTTTCAAAAGTTATTTTGGCTTTTGAAAATTAGGATGCTTTTTTCTAAATTAAATTTTGCTGCTAATGCACAGATATTGTCAAAATGCATATTACTTGTTTTGGAACAACCTAGAGCAACGTTCAGTATTCATGGAAACTATTTAGACTATTTATCAAACTAGAATTCAAAACTTATTTCATTAAATTCTTGTATTTTATCTTCCTTCTTTTTAATTATTTTGAAACTGCCCATGAAAGCAGAATCTTTATTTCCTAGACTTTCTTTAGCATTTGATGCCTCCAGTATCAGAATTTTTACATAAAAATGTAATTGTTTATACAGCTGTCTGATACTGTATGAATAAATATGTATTTAGATGTATTTTTTCTAGATATTACAAAGCAGTTTCGGCCATTAACGTTAACAGTTTGATGAGCTGCTAAATTCTGGCCCTCGTTTTTGTTCATTCAGCCTATAACTTAGCCTTGGTTGATGATTGTAGTCGGTGGTAACAGCTCAGTGGAGCCTCGACACAATACACAGAAGAGAGCTTATAGCTGCATGAGAGCCTAATAGTTACTGCCATACTGTTTCTGCATGTTTGTTTAACAGAGATATATATGTTCCTTTCATTATATCTTAGCCTTACCAAAATAAGAGTATTATTTTGTGCTTTACTACTTTGCATAAAGATGGATCATTATTGTTGCAAATTTTAATGGAATATGGCCATAATATGACCTCATAAGTTTGTAATTTAACATTTTGAAAAATTATCTTGAACAAAATTCAACCACATAATGATCTGACATGCTTACCATTACCATGAATTAATTTGTTTAATATACATTTTTAGGTAGTATACTACACCCTAGAGTAAGCATATCAATGCGTAGCAATACTTACATTACCATTTAAGCAGATTTGTCAAGATGTAGTATGGTTATATGGTTAGTTGTTATTTAGTACTTGCATATAGAAGGTGACAAGGCTGGATCAAAACTGCACAGCAGAATTAGTCTTAACCTAAAACAGTTTCTCACATGATCTCAGACATGCCTACTTTTTAATGGAAAAATAATTTAATAAATAAAAACAGAACATATTTTCGAAGTATTGCACTTGCTAAGTTAATTTATAAGTAGTCTGTCTTTTTTACTAGTCCATTTATATGACTGCTTAAGGGGATCATAAAATATGCTCCTGTTTAACAAACATGTTTTCTATTTTATAAAAATAAGTGTCATTACATGCCATTAAAATCTGAACTGTTCTGATGCACTGAAATCCATTAAGCATTATGTCCATTTTATTTATAATGGTACATTTTACACAGTTTCTAAACAAGAAAAGCTCATCTACAAGTGTGCAATATTAAATCTAAAACTATATAAAACAAGAAAATATAAACTGCAACTGATGCTTAAAAGTAAAAATTTAGACATGAGACCCTTTACATTCGGTTACCTATTGATTTGTTGACAGCTTAGGTTGTAGAATGCGTATTCATCGACACCTAAGCGTTAAACGCTTAAAATAGCGAACGGCCACATCATCGAATTCTTTCCTCGGGAAAGAATTTCCATGGCTGTTCTCAGGGATTTGCCCTTTCCCCAATGGAGAGCAGTTTTGGAGTTGGTATATTTAGTTAGCAGGGGGCGCAGCCCCCCACATTGGGGGTGTGAGGGGCAAAGCCCCCCACTATGTTTGGGTGTGTTTGTTTATTTTGTTTGCAGACAGCCAAGTGAATTCTTTCCCTAGGAAAGAATTTGATGATTTTGCTGTTCGCTGTTTTTAGCTTTCGACGCTTAGGTGTCAATGATTTTAGATTCGACAACCTAAGCTGTCGATGTTATGACATAGACGCTAAAGGCACTCATACTAGTAAAGTGCTATTGCTTGCCTGTACATCAGTACTGATTTCCCAGTATTTTATACAAGTTAATGAGCAAATGAAAAGTACAAAACGCCAGTAAGTAGTGGCAGCTATGATCTCTGACATTAATATTACGCATTCTCTGCAGTGATGGAGTTCCTGAGGATCCACTGATGGCTTTCTGTACTATTTATATTTATATTTATATTTATATACTTCGTGTTGTTATTGTCAACACCAGCAGCTGTTTAATACACTTTTAATAACTCACAAATCATGTGACCACTTTCTTGTAGTGGCAACCTTTGTATCCCTCAAGTAAATAATTACATACAATTCCTTCAAAACACTGGCTGTGGGTTGGGAGGGTGGCCTAATGGTTAAGGTGTTTGCCTTACAAACCCAAGATACAGGGTTTGAGTCTCACAAGGGATAATTGGTTAGGCTTAAAATGGCCCGCAAGGGCATCTAGCCTAGTACTAATCTAATCATAGCAGATACAAGTAAACAGTAGTAAAAAAAATGGAGAAAGCAAGCATACAGTGTAACAACCATTTTAGAAATGTAAAGGAATACTAAGCTGTTTGTAAGGGGTAAATAAAAGTTCCTGTATTACGGATATAAAAAATCCTTTATTTTTTTTAATTTTGCAAAACAGTTCAGCTCACACAGGGATTTCTGAAGAGACTGGGTAAATGTTGATGTTCTTCGTGTTTCACTGTTGCAGTCCTCACACTTGGGTTTTCTGCCAGCAGGTAGCCCTCAGTCGGCCCAAATACCAGAGACTTAGTATTTCTCCGTCAGTTGCTGTCACTTCATGACTGACATCAGGTCGTCAGGGGTATAAAAACAGGCAGCCAATGCCATTACATCAGTCTTTCTTGCCGAGGAGCCCGAAGCAGAAGCAGTTTGCACGAGTGCCGGTTGGCTGCTAACGGAGTTTTCATTTCCGAATTGAATCATCCTGAAGTCTTCTAAAGCTAAGTACCCCATTGGAGATCCTTTTTTCTTGTCAGAAAAAGTTAACAATTGTCTCGCCTGTGGAAAGTAAATACCACACCGAGATTTCCATTCTTACTGCGTCACCTGTTTAGGCCCAGTCCAAGACGTACCTCGCTGCCGGTTTTGTGCTTTGTTCAATGCCCAAACTATTCATCATTGGGGCCTTATTGTCACTAAATACTTTTGCTGTCGATCTGCGTATTCCGAAATGGCTTCGGTAAGCCATCCATCTACTGATATTCCAAAAAAAGTAAGGATAAAGACAGAGACAGACCGCACAAGTCCAAAACTGCTGATGCCGCTTCCATTAAGCTAGTCCCCAGTTTGCTGCTACTCAGTGAGGTGCTTTTGCAGCCTCTGATGCCCACTTTGATGGATTTTCAGGTGCTACTGAGATCCGTTTGGAGTTCGGTATGCCGCGAGACTCTTCTTTGACTCCGGAACCTGCGGATGTCTCTACCTTGGATAGGTCCGGAGACGCTGTGCAGGCACCGGCTTCCAAGGAAGTTCTTTGCATGACTGATATTCAACACAAACCAACTACTTCTTTCACGTCTTCAGTTCTGTCTAAAACTACTGAGTTTCTAAGGCCAAGAATACATGCTACACCTAAAAAAAAGATGACCCAAACTCAAGCACCTGCTTCCTTGCCACACTCTCAAATGCTTAAAATGGCACAAGACCTGATCATGCTGATTAGGGGAAGCCAGCCTTCCCCTGCTAAGAGAAAAAGAGACCTGTCCCCAGCAGCTTTAACTGAACAAGAGTCCGACGACTCTGAGGTTTCTGAATATGAAGACATGCCTTTATCTGCTTATGAGGATTCAGATGCAGAGGAATCCATTCCCTCTGCTTCCCCTCCAGAGGATTTTTCTTTTGGTGAAACCCTACATAGTTTAAGAGAGCATTTCCACTGGGAATGCCAGGAATATCCTCAGTCCAAAAAGAGACTCAGTGAATTTTTAGATTTGCCACAACATAGACCTTTAGCTATCCCTCCTGTTCTGGATGTTGTGGATGATGTCTTTATGGAATCCAGTCTAACTCCTGGTACTTTAACCCCTGTTCCAAGGAAACCAGACAGGTACTACAGAGTCCCTGACTCTCACAAATTTCTTTTCAAAAATCCTACTGCTGACCCAAGGGTCATTTCCCAAGGGCCTAAAGGTAGAAAAGCAACTACAGCTAAGAATCCCACTTCTTCAGACAGGGATTCCCGAGCTTTAGACAGATGGGGTAAAAAAGTATACACCTCTGCAACTCTCGCTATTAGGGCATTGAATTGCCAGATGTTCTTCGTGTTTCACTGTTCCAGTTATTACATTTGGGTTATCTGCTTGCAGGTAGCCCTCAGTCGGCCTGATTAACAAAGTCTTGGGTCCTGCGTCGGTTGCTGTCCCTTCTTCCATGACGTCAGATCGTCAGGGGTATAACACATGCAGCCAACACCATTACATCAGTCTTTCTTGCCGTGCGATGCTCGAAGCAGAAGCAGTTTGCAAGTGCTGGTCGGCCGACTCCTGAAATTTTAATTTTCGAGTTTTAGAACTGAAGTCTTCAACGAAAGCTAAGTACCCCATTGGGGAAACTTTTTCTTGCTCCTTACCAATGTCAGTAAAAGTTAATAATTGCATTACTTGTGGAAAGCAAATACCTCATAAAGATTTTCATTCGTACTGTATTCCTTGCCCAGGCCCTGACCACGACGTACCTTGCTGTCGATTTTGTGCTTTATTTAATCAGTGCACTATCCGTCGTCGGTATATTTTCGCCTCTAAATATTTTGGTTCTCGGTTTAATTATCCAGAAATGTTGTCGGTTAGCCATCCGACTACCGGGATTCCGAAAAAATGCAAAGATAAAGACAGAGACAGGCTGCTGAGGTCCAAAACTGCCGACGATGCTTCTCCTAAGCCAGTTGCCAGTTCACCAGTACTCAATGAGGCGCTTTTGCAGCCCCTGATACCCGCTACTTCTGATTCACAGGCCTCTACTGAGACCCATTCAGAGTCCGGTATACCACGTGATGCTTCAAATATGGAACCCGTGGATGTCTCTACCTTGGATGGGTCCGGAGCCGCTGTGCAGGCACCGGCTTCTGAGGGTGTATTTAGGCCTACAGACTTGCATAATAAATCGATGCCTCCTTCTTTACTTAGGCCTAAATCTCGATCCATGCCTAAAAAACCGATACCCAGGCCACATGCTCAGGCCTCTATGCCTATAAAACAAATGATAAGAATGGCTGAAGATCTAATAACTCTAATCAGGGGTAGCGAACCCCCCCCCCCCCACAAGAGGCCTAAAACTGAAGTTGATTATGAATCTTCTGATCAGGATTCTGTTTTTCTGATTCTTCTGATGATCTGGATTTGCCCTTATCTATTTATGAAGATTCTGATGCAGAGGACTCCATTCCCTCTGCTTCCTCTCCTGAGGATTCTTCTTTTGGGGAAACCTCACATACTCTAAGGGAGCATTTACACTGGGAAAGCCAGGATTTTTCCGATTCAAAAAAGAGGCTTAGGTATTTCCTTCTCCTACCTCAGCATAGGCCTTTAGCTATTCCTCCTGTACTAGACATTGTTGACAATGCTTTTTCGGAATCTAGTTTGGCTCCTGATTCCCTGCCTCCTGCTCCCAGAAAACCTGACAGATACTGCAGGGTCCCTGAGTCCCACAAGTTCCTTTTTAAAAATCCTATTGCAGATCCAGAGACTATTTCACAGGGGCCCAAGGGCATTAAGGCTTCTACTGCTAAATATCCTACCCCTTCTGATAGAGACTCCAGGGCGCTGGATAGTTGGAGTAAGAAGGTTTACACTTCTGCAACCTTGACAATTAGGGCTTTAAACTGCCAGTTTCATAGATTCATAGATTAGTACTAAGCTAACTGCCCTTGCGAGCCATTTAAGCCTAGCCAATTATCCCTTGTGAAACTCAAACCCTGCCCCTTGTGTTTGTAAGGCAAACACCTTAACCATTAGGCCACCCTCCCAACCATGATAAAGTATCAGCAACATGTTATTGGACTGCTTAAACAGAAAATAATGTTGATTCCTGACTGTGTGGAAAATAAAAAATTACAGGATTTAATGCATTCTGCTGAACAAGTTGGAAAACATACTTTGCAATGTGGTTTTGATTCATTAGAGGTCTCTTGCAGGGCTGCTGTTACTGGGTCTGTGCTCAGAAGGCATGCTTGGCTTAAGGAGCAATCTTTGCCAGATCATGTTAAAGCTAAATTGTTGGATGCTCCTTTAAGTCAGGACCACCTGCAAGGCTGAGGAAGTTCTTAAAAAGACAGAAGATAAAGCTAAATCTATGCAAATTGTTAAAGATTTTTTTACAAGTTCAGCCTCCTAGATTTAGTAGGCACTGGCCCTCTAAGAATTGGTCCTTTCCAGCCCCTTCCAGGTCTTCTCAAGCCAAACCCAGACACAGCAAAAACCTCAGGTTTCAGTCCCAGGGGACACACAGCAGTGGGGGGCCTCCACTTCCAAATCTGAGAATTATAAGACTCCCCCTTATGGTAAACTGTCCCAATGACTTCCTTTTAAAATTTCCAAGCACTTATCAACTGACTGCTCCTTTGGGGGAAAGATTGCTCTTCATGCAAAGAATTGGGAACTCATTACCCAGGACAAATGGGTTTTAAATATAGTGTCCCAGGGATACAGATTTTACTTCCACACGTTGCCAACACCAAGCGGGTGGCCGGACCTACCCCCAAATCAGTGGGCAGAGGCCCAAAACCAAGTACTTTCACTCTTAAGCATGGGGGTTATTCATCTGGTACCAGAAGAGGAAAAGGAACAAGGTTTCTACTTGCGACTTTTACTGGTACGCAGAAAAGACAATTCATGGCGTCCTTTCCTGGACCTGTCTACTCTAAACACCTTTTTGGAGATTCCAAAATTTAGGATGCTGACTCTTCACCAATTACTTCCTATGCTAGGCAATGGTTGGCAACACTAGATTCAAAAGAAGCCTACCTGCACATCCCAATCAGGGAATCTTGCAGAAGATACCTACGCTTCAAAGCAGGCTACATGCACTATCAGTTCTCTGCACTGCCTTTTGGCTTATCTACTACGCCCAGGGAATTCACAAAGTGCCTAGCTCCAGTTATTGCATTTTACAGGCAAAGAAATATTCAAATATACCCATACCTGGACGATTGTCTAATTAAGGCAGAAAGCCAGGACATACTTTTGAATCATCTGGCCTTTGTACAAAGGGTTTTAACTTGTCTGGGGTACACCATAAACGAAAAGAAATCGCACCTGGTACCCTGTCAACAAATTATATTTCTGGGAGCAAGCTTGAATACAACTTCCCAGATGGCTTACCTCACGCCAGAGAAACAAATTCATTTGACAACCTACTTCAAACAAGTGGCCACAAAAACCCTGCTATCTGCAAGACAAATACTGCAAGCCTTGGGGTTCATGGCCTCCTGCATTCTTCTAATTCCATATGCAATACTGCATATGAGGAAACTACAGTGGTATCTAAAAAGCCTATGGTGTCAACATTCTCAGGACCTAGAAACAATGATTCCTATCATACCTTGCCTATGCCTAGAGTTCCTTTGGTGGGCAGAGGCCTGCCACCAAAACAAGGGACTACCTTTCACACCACCCCCTGCCACCCAAACCCTAACAACAGATGCATCAGACTATGCATGGGGGGGTTCACCTGGCAGGGAAGTGCATTCAGGGCAAATGGAACCCAAGCTAAATGCACCTGCATATCAATCAAAAAGAAATGTTAGCTGTACAAAATGCTCTGACAGCCTTCAAGGACCACATTCTTCCAGGACAACTAATGGTAAAGATGGACAACACCACTGTTATGTGGTACATAAACAAGCAGGGGAGTACACATTCTTACCCCTTCTGCAGACTAGCCATGGCATTGTGGAACACATCCTTGAGCTACTAAGTGCAACTACAAGCTCAATTCCTGCCAGGAAAATTAAATACACTGACAGACAGATTAAGCAGAAACCTCATGGACCCACATGAGTGGAAACTGGAACCAAGGACTTCCAACATGTTGACAGCAAATGGGGTAGCCCTGATATAGACCTGTTTGCCTCTCCCCCAGCACTACCAGTTGGACAAATGTTGCACAAGGACTCCCCACAAACAAGCCTGGAAAGTGGATGCTCTGTCCTTCGGCTGGAAAAACCTATCAGTCTATGCCTTGCCCCCTCTGCCTCTGCTCTCCAAAGTACTACAAAGTACTACTAAAAATCAAACAGGACAAACCAAGGATGATTTTGATTGCTCCAGACTGGCCGCGCCAACACTGGTACCCCCTCCTGCGCAGTGTGTCATGGTTATCTCCATGGCACCTGCCTCAGACTCCTTCCCTGCTGTCCCAGCAGGAGAACCAGATTCTGCACCCTCAGCTTCTAACACTGAACCTTGCAGCCTGGCTAATTACTTAATCTCTCCTTTACCATCCCTTAGCAAACCTGTGATGGATATCATGTTAGAGGCAAGGAGGCCTAGTACTAGAAAATCTTACCCTGAAAAATGGAAAAGATTCGGTGCCTGGAATCAGTCTCAAGGGATGAGCACAGCAGCACCAAATTTACCTCAGATTTTACAATACTTAACTGAGATGCTTCACAAGGGCCTGTCTTTTTCCTTCATTAAAATCCACACCTCAGCCATTTCAGCTCATTATAACACAGAACCTCCCCTCTTCTCTCATCCACCGCTCAAGCAGTTCCTCAGAGAGGCTAAAAATTTGAGACCACCCAGGAGAGCTCCAACCCCAGCCTGGGACCTTAACTTTGTCTTGGAGAAGCTCACTCTACCTCCTTTCGAGCCAGCTGCTACTGCAGACTTAAAATTTCTTTCTTGGAATACAGCTTTCCTTGTAGCAATCACTTCAGCTGGAAGGGTATCTGAATTACAGGCCCTTATGGCAGTGGAGCCTTTCATCATCTTTCATGCGGACAGGGTGTCCCTCAGAACCAATCCATCCTTCATGCCCAAGGTGGTATCCAGTGTGGCTCTTAATCAGTCCATTAATTTGCCAACCTTCTTTCCCAATCCACAGAACAAAGGGGAACGGATACTGCATTCCTTAGATGTGCACAGACAACTTAGATTCTACATGGATAGGACTAAACCTCAAAGGAAATCTGAACAACTGCTGGTGGCATTTGCTGCAGGGGCAGACAGGAAGGCTATTTCAAAGCAAACCATTTCTAAATGCATAAGCCATTGCATTCATTTCTGCTGTAAGCACCATGGAAAACCTATTCCCCAGGGGATCAGATGTCACTCCACCAGGGCTGCATCTACCTCTACAGCCTTTCTCAGAGGCATCCCTACCAGGGACATCCTAGAAGCTGCTACCTGGAGTTCTGTACATACTTTCACCAAGCATTATCATTTTCCAATTTTCTCTAAATCCAGAGATGGCTTTGCCACTGCAGTCTTGCAGGGCCTAATAGCTGGCCACAATGCTATCTAAATTCCTCCTCCCAACCATAGCTTTGGGAATCTACCCAAATGTAATGACTGCAACAGTGAAACACAAAGAACATAGTACAGTTGTGTACACTTACCATAAATGTAGATGTTCGAGTGTATTCACTGTTGCAGTCCTGTTTACCCTCCCTCCAGCCCCCTAATTTCTTTTGGCTATACCTCTACTTTCCTTTGCTATGCTTAAAAACCTTTTTAGTGTATTTGCTTTTTAGTTGGAGGTATATCTTTGTACTTTTATATTTAATTGCTTCCCATTAGGGGGGCACCTGACATCTGGGGCAAGAAAAACTGATGTAATGGCGTCAGCTGCATGTTTTATACCCCTGACGACCTGACGTCATGGAAGAAGGGACAGCAACCAATGCAGGACCCAAGACTTTGTTAATCAGGCCAACTGAGGGCTACATGCAAGCAGATAACCCAAATGTAATGACTGCAACAGTGAATACACTCGAACATCTACATTTATGGTAAGTATACACAACTGTACTTTTCACATGTTGAAATACCAGCAACATATTATGAAACTTATTAAGCAAAAATTATCTACCTTTCCTGACTGTGCAGAAAATAAAAACTTACAGGAGCTTATGCATTGTGTAAGCCAAGTCAGCAAGCATACCTTGCAATGTGGGTTTGATGCCCTGGAAGCATTTTGCAGGGGAGCAGTCATTGGTCCTGTACTGAGAAGGCATGCTTGGCATAAGGAACAGACCTTGCCAGACCATGTCAAATCAAATTACTGGACGCTCCTTTGAACAAGGACAATCTGTTTGGCACCAAAGCAGAAGAGGTTCTAAAAAAGATGGAAGAAAAAGCTAAGTCTATGCAGACAGTCAAAGAATTTTACAACTGCAGCCTCCAAGATTCAGTAGGCATTGCCTCTCGAAAAATTGGTCCTTTCCAGCCTCCTCAAGGCCATCTCAATTTAGACCCAGGGGAAACAGATCCCCCAGATTACAATCTCAGGGTATGCAGAGATCTAAGCAATGGAGTACCTCCACTTCTAAAACAGGAAGTGCTAAGCCACCCCCTTATGCAAAGAATTCACAATGACTTCTCAACTCTACTCCTCACCTCTGCCCAATTGCTCATGCCCCTAGGAGGAAAACTTGCCCACCATGCAAAAAAACTGGACCTCCATCACCAAAGACCAATGGGTCCTCAGCATTGTATCCCAGGGGTACAAATTTTACTTCCACACACTGCCATCCCCAAAAGGGTTCCCAGACCTTCCTCTAAACCAGTGGGCAGAGGCACAAAACCAAGTTCAACCCCAATTCTCCATAAGGGGCAATTCAACCCGTTCCTGCAGAACAGATAGGTCAAGGGTTTTATTCCAGACTTTTACTGGTATCCAGAAAAGAGGGCACTTGGCACCCAATCCTAGATCTTTCCATTCTAAACACCTTCCGGGTGGTACCAAAATTCAGAATGCTCACCCTTCAGCAGCTTCTTCCTATGCTGTCCAAAGATGCCTGGTTAGCCACCCTAGACCTAAAAGAAGCCTATCTGGACATCCCTGTCAGGGAATCATGCAGGAAATACCTATGTTTCAGGGCAGGATCTATGCATTATCAGTTCTCTGCACTTCCCTTTGGCTTATCCACTGTTCCCAGAGTCTTCACAAAATGCCTGGCTCCAGCCATTGCGTATTGCAGACAGAGAAAGATTCAAATATACCCTTACTTGGACAATTGCCTGATTCAGGCAGACAGTCAGGAAAAGCTGTTGCAGTACCGGACATTTGTAAAGAACCTTTTAATTTCCCTGGGGTACACTATCAATGAAAAGAAATAAAAACTAGTCCCTAGTCAAAAGATTGTATTCCTGGGAGCAAGCTTGGACACAGTATCCCAGATGGCATTCCTTACTCCAGAAAAACAAGCCTGTCTAATAGGCTACTTCACTCAAATGGCAACCAGAACCCAGTTATCCACAAGGAAAATCCTGCAGGCTCTAGAGTTCATGACTTCTTGCATTCTACTAATCCCGTATACCAGACTGCATATGAGGAAACTTCAATGGTACTTAAAAAGTCTTTGGTGCCAACATTCTCAGGACCTGGAAAACATCATACCTATCATACCTTGTCTAAAAACAGAGTTCCTTTGGTGGGCAGCAGCATGCAACCACAACAAGGGACATCCCTTTACACAACCCCACGCCACCCAGCCCCTAACCACAGATGCATCAGACTATGCCTGGGAGGTACATCTGGATGACAAGTGCATTCAGGGCCACTGGAGCCAAGTCAGATTCATCTGCACATCAACCAAAAAGAGATGCTAGCTGTTCAGCATGCTCTGACAGCTTTCAAATCCCTAATCTCACCAGGACCCCTGCTAATAAAAACAGACAACACCACAGTGATGTGGTACATCAGCAAGCAGGGGGGAACCCATTCTTATCCACTCTGCAGGCTACCCATGACCCTGTGGAACATGGCCTTGGCCATGCATATTCATCTGCAAGCTCAATTCCTGCCATTCAAACTCTCTGGCAGAAGACTTAAGCAGAAATCTCATAAACCCACATGAGTGGCAATTACACCCCAACACTTTCAGCCTTCGAACCCAGAAATGGGGGACCCCGGAGGTGGACCCTTTTCCTTCCCCTACAGTCAGCAGCTCAGCAAATTCTGTACCAGGACACCTCATAGCAGGGCCTGGAAAGTGGATACCCTATCCTTTCAGTGGGTAAACCTCTCAATCTATGCATTTCCCTCTCTGCCTCTTCTTACAAGAATATTACTCAAGATAAGACAGGACAAACCAAGGGCAAACCTGATTGCCCCAGACTGGCCATGCCAGCACTGGTACCCACTATTGCGCAGCCTGTCACCGGTGCCACCATGGCACCAAACCCAGATCCCAACCCTCCTTACTCAGCAGGAAGGACAGATCTTGCATCTGCAACTGCAAATCCTGAACCTTGCAGCCTGGCTTATTCCTTGAATTTTCCCCCAGTGACCAGCCTAAACAAGCAGGTGCTGGACGTCATTCTTGAAGCCAGAAGACCCAGTACAAGGAAATCCTATGCTGATAAGTGGAAAAGGCATTGTTCCTGGAGTCAATCTATGAGAGTGGACACAGCACTGCCCTCCTTACTTGTAATCCTGGATTACCTAGCAGATCTACTCTACAGAGGCCTATCCTTCTCTTCCATTAAGATCCATGCCTCTACCATCTCGGCTCATTTCAACACTGAGCCACTTCTCTTCTCTCACCCTCTCATAAAACAGTTCCTGAGAAGGGCCAACAACTTAAGGCCACCAAGGAGTGCCCCCACCCCTGCATGGGACCTTAAATTTGTACTGTAAAAGCTCACCCTACCCCCATTTGAGCCTGCGTCAGCAGAGTTAAAATTCATCTCTTGGAAAACAGCCTTGCTTCTGGCCATCACTTCATTTAGAAGAGTGTCTGAGCTACAAGCACTTATGGCTGTAGAACCCTTCATTGTTTTTATGCTGACAGGGTCTCCCTCAGGACTAACCCTACTTTTATTTAAGTGGTGTCCGGTGTAGCTTTCAACCAATCTCTCCATTTGCCAACCTTCTTCCCTAATCCTCAAAATAAAGAGGAAAGGATCCTGCACTCTTTAGACATGCACAGACAGCTCAGATTCTACCTTGATAGGACTAAGCCCTTCAGGAAGTCTGACCATTTACTAGTTAGTTTTGCACCAGGGGCAGAGGGCAAGGCCGTATCAAAACAAACCATTTCCAAATGGATAGCACACTGTATCCATTTCTGTTACAAACACCATGGGAAACCAACCCCTCAGGGGGTCAGAACGCATTCCACTAGGGCAACTTCAACCTCTACAGCATTCCTCAGGGGAGTCCCTACCAGGGACATTCTGGAAGCTGCTACCTGGAGTTCTGTTCACACCTTCACCAAGCATAACCACCTATCTTTTCCAAATCCAGGGCGGGTTTTGCAACTGCAGGGCATACTAGCTAGCCCCAACTCTTCTTGACTGCCTCCACCCATTCTTCAGCTTTGGGAATCAACCCAAGTGTGATGACTGCAACAGTGAAACACGAAGAACATAGTACAGTTGTGTACACTTACCATAAATGTAGATGTTCGAGTGTATTCAATGTTGCAGTCCTGGTTTCCCTCCCTCCAGCCCCCTTGTCTCTCTCTCGCTCCCCTTCTCTACCTCTGTTACTCACCCCTTACAGGGCTATTGGTATTTACTTTTGACTGGTGGTGTTTTTTCCACCATAACTTAGCTCCCTATTTGGGGGGGCTCCTGACATTTGGGGCAAGAAAAACTGATGTAATGGCGTCGGTTGCCTGTTTCTATACCCCTGACGACCTGACATCAATCATGAAGCGACAGCAACCGACGCAGAAATACTAAATCTCTGGTATTTGGGCCGACAGAGGGCTACCTGCAGGTAGATAACCCAAGTGTGATGACTGCAACAGTGAATACACTCAAACATCTACATTTATGGTAAGTGTACACAACTGTACTTTTTGCTAATTTATTGCATTCAGCATTGTGAGATCGATAACAAAAGTCTCAACAAATAATCCTATGATATGTTACTCTTTTTTGCTAGCAAATTTCAGCAACAATTAAAAAAAATACAAATGAAAGTACCTCCCAATTTACAAAATGAGTAGATGTATAAATGTGTTTTTGAGTTTTAACTTCTTTTCGTTTAAACCTTAAATTCTAGCAAATACTAGCTACAGATGGAAATAAGCATAGTGGATAGCTACAAAGTAGGAAAACATTTAGGATCTGTGTTACTGCCAGTCATCAGTCAGTCATATTTTGCAAATAATTTAAATGTACCTATATAAATACTTTTTTTTAAATGGAAATAAGTCATTACTGGGCGGATAAGAAGAGGTCATTTTGTTGAACCGTTTGTTTTCACTCCTAAGGAGCCCCAATATTTGTGGAAAACAGTATGCAGAGTTGTAGCTAGACTTACACAAAGCTATGCTGTACAAATTAATTTTAGAAAGGACAGCATTTGTACCTGCTCTTAGACTCTAAATGCTCAATCTTAAAACATAAGTGACATAAAAAAGGCACAAGTGAGGAAGCAAAGAAAGTAAATGTGTGCACATGAATGTGTGCGTAATGTTTTATTTATCAGCTGTTCCATGTAAGGGGATCTACAATATTTTTTATGACTATGCTAAGACTTTAATTGCACATTCAGCACACAGCACAGTTTATCTGCCCAATGCATCTTCCCTGCCTACAGACTAAATAAGCTCGACATACAGTTCCTGTACGTGGTAATTTGACTCACCTGGCAAACATGAAGTTCATTCTACCTCTAGTCCTTCTGTTGTCAGCCACATTGCAGTTGGTATTCTGAGATGCTGTAGGTAGTCAGTGACAGTGAGCTGTTACTCAACCAGCTTGACACAAATTGCAAAAGGTATAATTATCTATATAACCTGGAGACCACCCTCTTGCTTACACAGATGGTCGGTAAGCAACACATAAACTCAACCATTTGTGTACAAGATCACAATAAACCAACATAAGCCAAGGTTGTAAAGAAATCACTACTCAAGCTACCAAGAATCAGGAATAAAGGGCCTCAGCAGTAATCTGCTAACACAAGATCACCACTCTCACATAACTCAAGTGAGTTTCCAGGCTGCATACTGCAAACCTTCAACTACCACTAAGTCTGTATGTCAGATAGGAAATGTCCTTGTAACTGGTGAAACCATCATCAGGCACAATGACTCTACACTCACTAGGTTAGAAAATGACAGGAAGGCAGCTGTTTTTCAGTGCCTGGATCCATAATATCATGATAGCCCAAGAGAACATATAAAAGGACACATTTGATATGACTGCAATAAAAATGACATAGTATAAAACATTGTCAAGTGAATGCCAAGGTGCTTTGCCATGTTAATCCAACTACAGAGGGTAAATGTTGAAACTACAGAAGTTCAGTAATTAGTCAAGCATACTACATTGATACGCCAGCCTGAGAGCCCCCCATGTTTCATTTGATTTCCCTTTTTACTCACCTTCTTCCCAGTAGCTCAGTCACACTCCAGGTAACGAATACACCTTCTTTATAACACCAGGCACGTGCGTGTCAGACCTGACTTCTTATATTTTTAAAGTGTTTCACTATGCAGGTAACGAATACACCTTCTTTATAACACCAGGCACGTGCGTGTCAGACCTGACTTCTTATATTTTTAAAGTGTTTCACTATGCCTTTACTCCTTTCCATGCCTAATCTCTTGCTACCAGTCTCTCAGGTCCACTTGCCATGATTTCCCAAACCAGCCATATTTGTACTTAATGTTAGAGTGCTTACACTATTAATGTGTCCAGTTATAATCAGAGATCACTGGATAAGCCTATAATTCAGTAACTACATATCTTTGCACTGCACTTTGTATGTCATTATCCTTCAGCTTTAATTCTAACAAATCTAATGTTTTTCTCCTTCTACTGGCTTCAGTATATTTAAAATACTCTGCAATTTATCTAAGTCAGGAGGAAGCAAATGTCTGCTGACTGTCAGTGAGGCATAAACCCAAATTATCACTTCTTTTTCATTTCAAAATATGCCTCTAGCCCTCATTTCTCATATATGTATGTACATGGGATCACTACGGAATACCGAAATTCTGCATCCCGAGGACCAGACTCTCGAGATTGCGGAATATCGAACATAGTGAATTGGGACTGCAGTACAGTGCGGGATGGGAACTTTGCCGTTCACTCCACTGTAGTGCAGTATATGAGTTGGTATATTTAAGTTGCATGGGATGTGAGGGGCTCAGGGGCTTGCCCTCTTGCATACACGTTAGAATAGTTTGTTGTATGTTTTACTTTTTTTTTTTTTTTTTTTTTAAAGTTTCGAGATTCTGCAATCTTGAGATTCTGGTCCTCAGGATTGTAGAATTTCAGTATTTCGTAGTGATTTCATGTATATGTATATATATATATATACACACACACACACACACACACACACAGTTTGTGTTGGAACTGCAGTACAAACGTTAAATGAAATTACACATTTTATATATGTATTTGGTTACACCTTGTATGTAAGTATTTTGTTTTCATTTCTGTTGCATGTTCAATGAACATAACTAATTCTTTGAATTCAAGCAATTTAAGTGTGATTCCAAGGAAGTAATATACTAACTCCAAAATCACTGAATCTTGAAACATTTCCTCTTACCCGAGGTACAGCAATCTCAGAGGCAGTATATATAAGTAAAGAGGGGCTTAGCTTGCAAAAAACTGCTTTAAATGTATAACAGCATATTCCAAAAGTGCCTGTTATATCTATTAAATCACACTTACATTTTTGCAGATTAGGTTATTAAACTATATTTTATTATCTGTATGGAACGTTCATCCCTAGACTACCAGTGAAAATAGACACTACTCGGTGTTAAATTCGTAGTCCTTAAAATAGCCCACATTCTGCTGACAATCCCTGTCAAACTGCACTACTGTGTAAATGAATTAGAAGTAGGAAGAAAGTACAGTTGTGTACACTTACCATAAATGTAGATGCTTGAGTGTATTCACTGTTGCTGTCATTACATTTGGGTTATCTGCTTGCAGGTAGCCCTCAGTTGGCCTTATTAACAAAGTCTTGGGTCCTGCGTCAGTTGCTGTGCCTTCTTCCATGACTTCAGGTTGTCAGGGGTATAAAACATGCAGCCGACGCCATTACATCAGTTTTTCTTGCCCCAGATGTCAGGTGCCTCCCTAATGGGAAGCAATTAAATATAAAAGTACAATGATATACCTCCAGCAATAAAGCAAATACACCAAAAAGCTTTTAAGCATAGTAAAGGAAAGTAGAGGTATAACCGAAGGAAGTTAGGGGGCTGGAGGGAGGGTAACCTAGACTGCAACAATGAATACACTCGAACATCTACATTTATGGTAAGTGTACACAACTGTACTATGTTCTTCATGTTTCACTATTGCAGTCATTACATTTGGGTAGATTCCCAAAGCTATGGTTGGGAGGAGGAATTTAAATAGCATTAGGACCAGCTATAAGGCCCTGCAAGACTGCAGTGGCAAAGCAAGCTCTGGATTTAGAGAAAATTGTCAGATGATAATGCTTGGTGAAAGTATGCACAGAACTCCAGGTAGCAGCTTCTAGGATGTCCCTGGTAGGGACACCTCTGAGAAAGGCTGTAGAGGTAGATGCAGCCCTGGTGGAGTGAGGTCCGATCCCCTGAGGGATAGGTTTTCCATGGTGCTTATACCAGAAATTAATGCAATGGCCTATCCATTTAGAAATGGTTTGCTTTGAAATAGCCTTCCCCTCTGTCCCTGCAGCAAATGCCACCAGCAGTTGTTCATATTTCCTTTGAGGTTTAGTCCTGTCCAAGTAGAATCTAAGTTGTCAGTGCACATCTAAGGAATGCAGTATCCATTCCCCTTTGTTCTGTGGATTGGAAAAGAAGGCTGGCAAATGAATGGACTGATTAAGAGCCACACTGGGTACCACCTTGGGCATGAAGGATGGATTGGTTATGAGGGACACCCTGTCCACACGAAAGATGATGAAAGGCTCCACTGCCATAAGGGCCTGTAATTCAGATACCCTTCTAGCTGAAGTGATTGCTAAAAGGAAAGCTGTTTTCCAAGAAAGAAATTTTATTTCCGCAGTAGCAGCTGGCTCGAAAGGAGGTAGAGTGAGTTTCTCCAAAACAAAGTTAAGGTCCCAGGAAGGGGTTGGAGCTCTCCTGGGTGGTCTCAAATTTTTGGCCCCTCTGAGGAACTGCTTGAGCAGTGGATGTAAAATCTGAGGTAAATTTGGCGCTGCTGTGCTCATCCCTTGAGATTGGTTCCAGGCACAGAATCTTTTCCATTTTTCAGCATAAGATTTTCTAGTACTAGGCCTCCTTGCCTCTAAAATGATATCTGTCAAAGGTTTACTGAGGGATGGTGAAAGAAAGATTAGGTAATTAGCCAGGCAGCAAGGTTCAGTGTTAGAAGCTGAGGGTGCAGAATCTGGTTCTCCTTCTGGGACAACAGGAAAGGATTCTGAGGCAGGTGCCATGGGGATAACCGTGACACACTGCGCAGGAGGGGGTACCAGTATTGGCGTGGCCAGTCTGGAACAATCAAAATCATCCTTGGTTTGTCCTGTTTGATTTTTAGTAGTACTTTGGAGAGCAGAAGCAGAGGGGGGAAGGCATAGACTGATAGGTTTTTCCAGCTGAAGGACAGAGCATGCACTTACCAGGCTTGTTTGTGGTGAGTCCTTGTGCAAAATTTGTCCAATTGGTAGTTCTGGGGAGAGGCAAATAGGTCTATATCTGGGCTCCCCCATTTGCTTGTCAACATGTCGAAAATCCTTGGTTCCAGTTTCCACTCATGTGGGTCCATGTGGTTTCTGCTTAGTCCGTCTGCCAGTGTATTTAATTTTCCTGGCAGGAATTGAGCTTGTAGGTGCACTTGGTAGCACAAGACTTTGTTCCACAATGCCATGGATAGTCTGCAGAGGGGGTAAGAACGTGTACCCCCCCTGCATGTTTATGTACCACATAACAGTGGTGTTGTCCATCTTTATCATTAGTTGTCCTGGAAAAATGTGGTCCTTGAAGGCTGTCAGAGCATTCTGTACAGCTAACATTTCTTTTTGATTGATATGCAGGTGCATTTGACTTGGGTTTCATTTGCCCTGAATGCACTTCCCTGCCTGGTTAGCCCCCCATGTATAGTCTGATGCATCTGTTGTTAGGGTTTGGGAGGCAGGGGGTGGTGTGAAAGGTAGTCCCTAGTTTTGGTGGCAGGCCTCTGCCCACCAAAGGAACTCTAGGCGTAGGCAAGGTATGATAGGAATCATTGCTTCTAGATCCTGGGAATGTTGACACCATAGGCTTTTTAGATACCACTGCACTTTCCTCATATGCAGTCTTGCATATGGAATTAGAAGAATGCAGGAGGCCATGAACCCCAAGGCTTGCAGTAATTGTCTTGCAACTATCAGGGTTTTTGTGGCCACTTGTTTGAAGTAGGTTGTCAAATGAATTTGCTTCTCTGGCGTGAGGTAAGCCATCTGGGAAGTTGTATTCAAAATTGCTCCCAGGAATATAATTTGTTGACAGGGTACCAGGTGAGATTTCTTTTCGTGTATGGTGTACCCCAGACAGATTAGAACCCTTTGTACAAAGGCCAGATGATTCAAAAGTATGTCCTGGCTTTCTGTCTGAATTAGACAATCTTCCAGGTATGGGTATATTTGAATATTTCTTTGCCTGCAGAATGCAATAACTGGAGCTAGGCACTTTGTGCATACCCTGGGTGAAGTAGATAAGCCAAGAGGCAGTGCAGGGAACTGATAGTGTGTGTAGCCTGCTTTGAAGCAAAGGTACCTTTTGCAAGATTCTCTGATTGGGATGTGCAGGTATGCTTCTTTTAAATCTGGTGTTGCCAACCAGGCGTCTTTGCCTAGTATAGGAAGTAACTGGTGAAGAGTCAGCATCTTGAATTTTAAAATCTCCAAAAAGGTGTTTAGAGTAGACAGGTCCAGGATAGGATGCCATGAATTGTCTTTTCTGGGTACCAGGAAAGGTCTCAAATAGAAACCTTGTCCCTTTTCCTCTTCTGGTACCAACTGAATAGCCCCCATGCTTAAGAGAGAAAGTACTTGTTTTTGAGCCTCTGCCCACTGGTTTGGGGGTAGGTCCAGCCACCCGTTTGGTGCTGGCAACGTGTGGAAGTGAAATCTGTATCCCTGGGACACTATATTTAAAACCCATTTGTCCCAGGTAATGAGCTCCCAGTTCTTTGCATGAAAAGCAATCTTTCCCCCCAAATCGGCAGTCAGTTGATAAGTGCTTGGAAATTTTAAAAGGAAGTCATTGAGACAGTTTACCATGGGGGAGTCTTATTACTCCAATATATGGAAGTGGAGGCACCCCACTGCTTAGTCCTGTGTGTCCCCAGGGACTGAAACTTGGGGTTCCTGCTGTGTCTGGGTATGGCTTGAGAAGACCTGGAAGGGGCTGGAAAGGACCAATTTTTAGAGGGCCAGTGCCTACTAAATCTGGGAGGCTGAACTTGTAAGACATCTTTAACAGTTTGCATAGATTTAGCTTTATCTTCCATCTTTTTAAAAAATTCCTCAGCCTTGCTGCCAAACAGGCGGTCCTGATTCAAGGGAGCATCCAACAATTTAGCTTTAATATGATCAGGTAAAGATTGCACCTTAAGCCAAGCATGCCTTCTGAGCACAGACCCAGTAACAGCAGCCCTGTAAGAGGCCTCTAATGAATCAAAACCACATTGCAAAGTATGTTTTCCAACCAGTTCAGCATAATGCATTAAGTCCCATAATTCTTTATTTTCCACACAATCAGGAATCAACATCATTTTCTGTTTAAGCAATCCAATAACATGTTGCTGATATTTTAACATATGAAACTGGCAGTTTAAAGCCCTAATGGCCAAGGTTTCAGAAGTGTAAACCTTCTTACCCCATCTATCCAGCGCTCTGGAGTCTCTATCAGAAGGCATAGGATTTTTAGCAGTAGAAGCCTTAATGCCCTTGGGCCCCTGAGAAATAGTCTCTGGATCCGGAATAAGATTTTTAAAAAGGAACTTGTCTGACTCAGGGACCCTGTAGTATCTGTCAGGTTTTCTGGGAGCAGGAGGCAAGGAATCAGGGGCCAAACTAGATTTTGAAAAAGCATCATCAACGATGTCTAGTACAGGCCTATGCTGAGGCAGGAGTAAGAAATCCTTGAGCCTCTTTTTTAAATCAGAAAAATCCTGGCTTTCCCTGTGGAAATGCTCCCTTAGAGTATGTAAGGTTTCACCAAAAGAAAAATCTTCTGGAGGGGAAGCAGAGGGAATAGAGTCATCTGCATCAGAATCCTTATAAGTAGATAAGGGCAAATCCAGATCATCAGAAGAATCAGAAAAAACAGAATCCTGGTCAGAAGATTCATAAACAACTTCAGTCCTAGGCCTTTTAGAAGGGGGGGGGGGTGGCTACCCCGATCCTTATCATTTGTTTTTTAGGCATAGAGGCCTGAGCATGTCACCTGGGCATCGGTTTTTTAGGCATGGTTCGAGATTTTGGCCTAAGTGATGAAGGAGGCGTTGGTTTAATATGCAAGTCCATAGGCCTGAATACACTCTCAGAAGCCGGTGTCTGCACAGCGGCTCCAGACCCATCCAAGATAGAGACATCTGCGGGTTCCATAGTTGAAGTGTCTCGCGGCATACCAGACTCTGAATGGGTCTCAGTAGAGGCCTGCGAATCAGAAGTAGCGGGTATCAGGGGCTGCGAAAGCATCTCACTGAGTACCAGTGAACTGGCGACTGGCTTAGAAGAAGCATCTTCGGCAGTTTTGGACCTCGGCGGCCTGTCTCTGTCTTTATCTTTGCATTTTTTTGGAATCCCGGTAGTCGAATGGCTAACCAACGACATTTCTGGATAATTAAACCAAGAACCAAAATATTTAGAGGCGAAAGTATACCGACGAAGGATAGTGCACTGATTAAATAAAGCAAAAAACCGACAGCAAGGTACGTCATGGTCAGGGCTTAGGCAAAGAATACAGAACGAATGAAAATCTTTATGAGGTATTTGCTTTCCACAAGTAATGCAATTATTAACTTTTACTGACATCGGTAAGGAGCAAGAAAAAGTTTCCCCAACGGGGTACTTAGCTTTAGTTGAACACTTCGGTTCTGAAACTCAAAAATGAAAATTTCAGGAGTCAGCTGACCTGCACTTGTGAACTGCTTCTGCTTTGAGCACTGCACGGCAAGAAAGACTGGTGTAATGGCGACGGCTGCATGTTTTATAATTGTTTTTTAATTGTCAGTTTCACATGCTGAAGTACCAACAACATAGTATGGAGCTTATTAAACAAAAAGTGGCAACATTTGCAGACTGTACAGAAAATAAAGAATTACAGGAATTTATGCACTCTGCAAGCCAAGTCAGCAAACATACTTTGCAGTCACTGGCTCTGTACTGAGAAGACATGCTTGGCTGAAGGAGCAGACCTTGCCAGACCATGCCAAATCAAAGTTACTAGACGCTCCTTTGAATAAGGACTGTGTTTGGCACCAAAGCAGAAGACGTTCTTAAAAAGATGGAAGAAAAAGCTAAGTCTATGTAGACTGTTAAAGAATTCTTACAAGTGCAACCCCCTAGATTCAGTAGGCATTGCCCTTCCAAACACTGGCCCTTTCCAGCCCCCTCCAGGCCTTCTCAAACCAGACCCAGGGGAAGCAGACCACCCAGACTACAGTCTCAGGGTATGCAGAGATCTAAACAATGGAGTGCCCCCACCCTTAAAGCAGGGAGTGGTAAGCCACCTCCTTACAGAACAAGCTCACAATGACTTCTTTACTCCACTCCCCAGCCCTGCCCAATTGCTTGTGCCCCTAGGAGGAAAACTTGCCCTTCATGCAAAAAAATGGATGTCCATCACTCAGGACCAGTGGGTCCTCAACATTGTATCCCTGGGGTACAAATTTGCTTCCATTCACTGCCAAATCCAAGCAGGTTTCCAGACCTTCCTCCAAACCAGTGGGGAGAGGTTCAAAACCAAGTACTTTCCCAACTACCAGATGGCATTCCTCAACTCAGAAAAACAAGTCTATGACAGACTACTTCAAACAAATGGCCACCAGAACCCAGCTATCTGCAAGAAAAATACTGCAAGCCCTAGAGTTCATGGCCTCATGTATACTGCTGATTCCATATGCAAGACTGCATATGAGGAAACTCCAGTGGTACTTAAAAAGTCTTTGGTGCCAACATTCTCAGGACCTGGAAACAGTCATTCCTATCATACCTTGTCTAAGGACAGAGTTCCTCTGGTGGGCAGAAGCATGCAACCACAACAAGGGACTGCCATTTACTCAACCCCAAGCCACCCAGACTTTAACCACAGACACATCAGACTATGTCTGGGAAGCACACATGGACAGAAAATGTATTCAGGGCCACTGGAGCCCAAGTCAAATATATCTGCACATCAACTAAAAAGAGATGCTAGCTGTACAGAATGCCCTGACAGCTTTCAGATCTGTAATCTTTCCAGGACAACTGTTAATAAAAACAGACAACACCACAGTTATGTGGTACATAACAAACAGGGGGGCACCCATTCCTACCCACTCTGCAGGCTAGCCATGGCCATGTGGAACATGGCCTTGGACATTCAGGTCCATCTGCAAGCTCAATTCCTGCCAGGCAAACACAACTTACTAGCAGACGACTTAAGTAGAAATCTCCTAGACCCACATGAGTGGCAATTGGAGCACAGCACCTTCAACCTTCTGATTCAGAAATGGGGGATCCCAGAAGTGGATCTCTTTGCCTCCCCCCTACAACCACCAGCTCAGCAAATTCTTCACCAGGAATCCTCACCGCAGGGCCAGGAAAGTGGATGCCCTATCTTTACAGTGGGTAAATCTCTCAATCTAAGCCTTTCCCCCTCTGCCTCACTTTTCAAAAGTATTACTCAAGATAAAGCAGGACAGGCCAAGGACAATTCTGATTGCCCCAAACTGGACATGCCAGCACTGGTACCCACTCCTTTGCAGTCTGACATCAGTGCCACCCTGGTACCTACACCAGAATCCAACCCTCCTCTCTCAGCAGGAGGGACAGATTCTGCATCCACAACTGCAAACCCTAAATATTGCAGCCTGGCTTATTCCTTTAATTCTCCCCCAACAACCTTAAGCAAACAGGTGCTGGACATCATTCTTGAAGCCAGAAGACCCAGTACTAGAAAATCCTATGCTGATAAGTGGAAATGATTCTGCTCATGGATTCAGTCTAAAGGAGAGGACACAGCACTGCCCTCTCAGCCTCTTATCCTGGATTACCTAACAGATCTACTCCACAAAGGCCTGTCCTTCTCCTCCATTAAGATACATGCCTCAGCCATTTCTGCTCATTACAACACTGAGCCACCTCTCTTCTCGCACGCTCTTATCAAACAGTTCCTGAGTGGGGAAAACAACTTAAGGCCACCAAGGAGAGCACCCACCCCTGATTGGGACCTTAACGTTGTACTGGAAAAACTCACGATTCCCCCCTTTGAACCTGCTGCATCAGCAGAGTTAAAATTCTTCTCTTGGAAAACAGCCTTGCTTCTAGCCATCACTTCAGCTAGAAGAGTGAACTACAAGCACTTATTGGCTGTGGAACCCTTCATTATTTTCCATGCTAACAGGGTTTCCCTCAGGACTAACCCTTCCCTTATGCACAAAGTTGTGTCCAGTGTGGCTCTCAATCAATCCATCCATTTGCCAACCTTCTTCCCTAATCCTCAAAATAAAGGGGAAAGGATCCTGCACTCCTTGGACGTGCACAGACAGCTCACATTCTACCTTGATAGGACTAAGCCCTTCAGAAAATCTGACCAGTTACTAGTCAGCTTTGCAAAAGGGGCAGAGGGCAAGGCCATTTCAAAACAAACCATTTCCAAATGGATAGCACACTGCATCCATTTCTGCTACAAGCACCATGGGAAACCAATCCCTTAGGGGATCAGAACACATTCCACTAGGGCAACATCTACCTGTACAGCATTTCTCAGGGGAGTCCCTACCAGGGATATCCTGGAGACTGCTACCTGGAGTTATGTACACACATTCACCAAGCATTACCACCTGCCTATCTTTTCCAAATCCAGGGCAAGATTTGCTACAGCAGTTCTGCAAGGCATACTAGCCAGCCCTAACTCTTCTTGACTGCCTCCACCCTTCTTCAGCTTTGGGAATCCACCCAAGTGTGATGACTGCAACAGTAAAATACGAAGAACATAGTACAGTTGTATACACTTACTATAAATGTAGATGTCCGAGTGTATTCACTGTTGCAGTCCTGGTTTCCCTCCTTCCAGCCCCCTGGTTTTCTTTCTCTCTCTCTCTCTCTCTCTCTCTCTCTCTCTCTCTCTACGGCTATTACTAACCCCTTCTGGGGTATTGGTATTGGTATTGGTATTTACTTTTTACTGGTGGTGTGTTCCCTACCATAACCTAGCTCCCTATTTGGGGGGCTCCTGACATTTGGGGCAAGAAAAACTAATGTAATGACATCGGCTGCCTGTTTTATACCCCTGATGACCTGACGTCAGTTCTGGATCGACAGCATCCGATGCAGAAATACTAAGTCTCTGGTAATCGGCCGACTGAGGGCTACCTGCAGGCAGATAACCCAAGTGTGATGACTGCAATAGTGACTACACTCGAACATCTACATTTATGGTAAGTGTACACAACTGTACTTTGCATATCTTCAGCTAAATTACTTTCAGAGCTGTCTTAACAAGGTTACTGTAAAACATCTGTTTCTCTCTCAAATTAAATGTGTTGGTGATCCTTGGAATTAAAGTGCCTTGCCAAAATAAGGATGTCAGTATTAGCAATCCAGGTATTCTGCCATTGTAAGTCAATTACTCAATCCACATTTCTGTGAAGACTTAACCACATAATTTTTAGCCTGTTATGGTGTGAATCTACATACTGAAACCAACTTTGAATCTGGAGTTTTTAAGATCAAAGCCTAATTGTGTTGTATTTCAGCTGTTTCATAGCTATATATATAATTCCTTTCAACTCTAATGTTTTTCATTACATGGGCTTCTTTTTAATATTTTATTCCAGTAGCATTTGTTAACTGAGTAAGCAGCCTGATCCTTGAGCCATTTTCAGCCACAACCTGGACCATTTGACAAAGGCAATAGGCAGCAGGCATGCAATAATTATTGCTACGTTATCTGATAATAATAATTAGCAAAGCACATACAGCTATTAACATGCCACCTCCTGGATGTATTACTAAGTACATGTAAATGGTAGTTTTTAAAGGTCAGATGGTTACACTGTAATGCTGGTTTCTGTAGTACAGTATACTTATTCTAACTAATCGTACAGTGCTTAGCACTGATTTTACTTCCATCCTGAATTGTACTGGTTTTAACAAGGCTAGAGTGCTATCTCTGTGATTACAGGCAAGATCATCACACTGTACCATTTTGTTTGCCATCACATTTTGGACACCTCTTCCACTAAGCATGCATGTCTTTGTAAGGCATTCTTTTTTTTTTTTTAAGTTCTGGCATCAGATTGTCATTAACTGTCCCTTTTCAGCTGCTGTTTATGGTCAGCATGGACCTAAAGGTCTAGTCCACAGATAAATTAACCAGTAACTCTTGTCAGTGACTATTTCAGGCCTTCACAGCCAGACTTCTGATTTTTCACTCAAGCCACAGAACCACTCTGCTTCACAGGATACTGTAACCAGCTGGGATTTTCACTCTTTAAGTAAAATAAGGAAGGATAATCCTGTGGAATGTGATGAGCCACTAAAGCCACAATGGCTCCTTTCATAACAAAGGCAAACCAAAATATTATTCGTCTCAAAGGCTTTGACCCACAACAATACCAGTTTCATCTGCACTGTAGCAAAGCATGGTATCATGCCACCAGTGACCTATCAAGTGTGTTCTTTAACTGCGTTTTATTCAAAGCATTTGCTTTTCTGTCAAGAACTTTGTTAATGTTTATCTTCTATAGAATAAATTTTGCTGTGATAGCAACTGACTGCTGCATTTTACAGGATATGACCAAAATTACATTCCAAGGCCCTTTTATTTGTTGGCCAGCTAACTAGCTTGGCAAATGGCTAGTTAACTGGCCAACATGATGGATGTGTGCATGCATGAAAAAACAGAAGAAAGACATATAGTTCCAAACAAAAACACAGACAGTGATGGATGAGTTGAGAATCAAGAAAAAGGATAGGCAGACAGAAAGAAAATGAAGCATGTGAAATGAAAGTTTTAATTTTCTATTTTTGCACTTAATTGTTGTAAATTGTAAACTGTTTTATATAGTGATGTATTACTATCCAGCTGCATAAGGTAAAAATGCCTTCACTGCGAGAGAAAGGGTTTTATTAGTCTGTTTCACAGTGTATTTATGAACAAAGAAAATTCTATCACACTTTTGTTTTCACACACACATAACTTTACCAGCTTGAAAGTTTATTAAAATCAATTCCAGTAGTCAAAAATTTCAGTCAGAAAAGAATGCTTGTGTTTGCTAGCCGATTTTTCATTTGCTCCGTTTGCTTCATGCCGAAAAATATACTGACATGGATCCTTTCTGTGTCTTGCTGCAGAAGAGCAAAGGGAAGAAACAGACCGGTCTGCTAAAACCGCAACAGTGGCTGCTGCTGGCGATCATAAAGACACAAGTGAGAAAGATAAAGAAGGCAAAAAAGCCGATAAAGACTCTGGTAATGCTCCAGAATTCAGCCTCTTTTGATATGTATTAAATGGTCTTTCATCTTAAACTGTCCTGACATCCCCACAACTATTCATTACATGTGTGTTTTGCATCTGATTTCTATCAGTCGCCTCCCATTGACCTATTTTTAATCATAACCATCTGACAGGATGGCTGTGGATAAGTTGGAGAATATTACAGAATGACTAGTAAGATTATTTTTTAATCAAATCAGTTTGTGTGCTTGTAATTTTTTAAGCTCCTTTCATTAATCTTAGCTGTAGTTGTGATTTCTCTGATGACATATTAATTTTTCGTAAGTGTGGGATTAGATACCACATGAATATTTTCTTGCAATCAAAGCAACACTGTTATAACCCCAAGAATGGACTTTTTAAGCCCTCATTTTCTGATGGACTAAACTGCTTAAACTCATATATTTCTAGATATTTATCACAGGCATTTATCAGCACACAGTACAAAATCAAATAAAAAAGTCTTAAGGTTCTTCAGTCCAGGGAAAGAGAAAATATCACTGAAAACATATGAAGAGTTTGATAATTGTGATCCCCCTGAAAAAGACAAGATCCAGTAATGAAAGCTACTGTCTTTCAAAACAAAACCCTTGTGCCATGACATTTACTTATGCGCAAACAAACCCAGGACTTTCATGTGGAGCAGAATCTTTAGGCTCTCTTTGTATTTGATTTCGCAAACATGTGACTTCATCTCTGCTTTTTATGTATGAGATGGAAATCTATGGTCACAATGAATATTACATTGGCTACTTTTCCTGCATGCTGTACCTAGATACATTATGTTGGATTCATTGAAGCAGAAGAAATGCTGAAACAGGTTGAAGCCTATTAGTTTCAGGTAGTCATCTATCTTTTTCTTGTATCTCCATGACAGCGGCATACAAAAGAGCCTGTATGCAACAGAAAGGCATTTAGTTTTGCTGAAAACATCATTTCAGTACTGAAACAGTGAGGTGCGCCACAGTTAAAGATGCATTATTTTTTTATTCCTAGTGCATTCTTTGCATATAAAACATATATAGTTTTTATATATTACTACTAGTAATTTCTGTTAAAAATGATTGCAATCCCTACATGCTTCTTCCAGATACATTTGTTAACAAAAGCATTTTGAGTTTCCAAATTTGACCAATGACTTTTTACTGAAAAAAATAAACAATGCTACTAATGATGTTCTGCCAAGTTGAAAAACAATAATTAATAATATCTGTTCTAGTTCTAGATTGTGTGAGATCCTATGATAAACAGACAAAAACTTGATTGACATTTCATTAAAGATGTGACTCCATTTTTTTATTTTGTTTCATGAGTTCATCAGAGGGTTTCAGTTTATTCTGTAGCTCTGATGTTGTATTATTCACATAGATACCATAGCATTTCAGAAATGTGCTATTCATACTTGAGTAGAATTTAAACTGTGAGAGAATGTAATAGTAAATGGAAATATGTATGAATTAGGAAAATCTATAAAATAACGTTAGTGTTTCGCTCTACCATTTCTTAAGTTAAATTTCCTGAAAAGTGAATGCTGATCGGTTGAAACAGATGTAAAGTCATACCAACACTACCACAGCATAGGAGTCATTTCTTGTTGCAAAACAATAGTGCTCAAATCAAACACACTTGAGAATTGTGGTTCAAATGGTTGCTGTTTTTTTTATTTTTTTTTCTAAATTAAATGAAAAAAGGGGGAAGACAATTACTTTTTTTTTGTGCAAAAACATGTATTTGCCTTTTTTATAAGCATGAGGGTGTGTAATTTTAGGCAAATGTCTATTTTCAACCTTCTGATCAGTCTTTGTTGCATTTAAGGTGGAATGTTAATTCTTTTTTGGGCAACATCATAGTACTGTAGATGGCCATTACCCAAACAAAATTATTTTCCATAAGGTGTTACTTTGTGTTATTTTGCTGGCAGATGATTGTCATAACAGTTCACAAAGTTTCACTAATCATTGTAAATGTTCATATATAACCAGTTTTAACTTGGCTGTCATGTTAAATGCTGCACTCATATGCACTGGAAAGGAAAACGTGACAGAACCAGTGGATAAAGCAATGTTTGACAAGTTAGATGAGAAGGAAATCAGTACAAATATTATTAAGGCAGAATATAGTAAATAGGACAGTATTAAAGTGTGTTTAGTAACTGATTTGTTTAATTACTCAGCTTATCTTAGTAAGCTGTGGTGGTACAGCGGTAGTGTTGTTGCCTCACAACAAGAGGTTCTCCTGTCCGATTCTCGGCTGGAGTGGCTTCTGTGTGGAGTCTGCATGTCCTCCCTGTGGTTGAGTGGCTGCAGAAAGACATGTGTGAATGGGCGTGCCTTCGCTGAAGGTTGGGTGTCGGGCTGGCAGCTCAGCACCATGAAAATCTACTGCCAATCATTAGTGGACCGGGAGTTCTGCTGTGGCAAAGACAAACAAACTCAGCTTATTTTAGTGACTGCAAGTTTCACAAGAAATCGTGCAACTTGCATGTTTTTATTCACTTGGATCAGCAGTGTTTCATTTGTAGTCATTTTAATTTAGTACTTCTTTAGATTAATCTAAGTTATAGTTTCTTTTTGGATACGTTAATCAGGATAAAGTCAAGATTACTTCTTATACGTCATACAGAAGTAATATGTGTTTGTCCTGGTCCCCTTCAATAAACACATCATAACAAATGACATTTGACGACCTTTATTAAAACTTCCATAACATAGCTTTGATCACCAAAATTTATTAATTACAACTGGACATAGTATAGTTGATTCTAAACACAGCATAAACATCCTTGCAATGTTAATCAGGACAGCGTACCTACTCATCCTGCCCCAGTAAGCAGCGTCAATACCTTTGCTTGCTTAGTTTACTTATGAAGCAGCGTCCAAGACTCACTTCATATCCCATTTATTGAATTATCCATCCAACCCAATAATTCAGGACGACATGACCTTACTCATCCTGACTCAGTAAGCAGCGTCCATACCTTTACTTACTTACTTTACTTATGAAGTAGCATCCCCATCTCACTACATACACCATTCATTAAATTACCTTCCAACCAAATAAGCAGCATCCTTACTTCCGCTTGCTTATCTATTCAGCAAACTTCCTCCAGCTGCTCATTTCCTTTCCCCAAATCATAGAAATAAATATATAGACACCAGAGGGGGAACAGAAGAGGGCAATCCTGTTCCTCTTCTCCACCAACCAGCCTGACCAGGCTGTTCCCCCTCTCTCCTACCAGCTTCCAACCTAAACCCCTCAAAGGCATAATGCCCATCATCATTCGGTGTACAGCATCCTCTGTAACCAATCTGAATTCATGTCATCACCTACTAAAACCCTATCACATAAACAGTCAAAGTAGCCCATCACCTAAACAACTAAATAAAACCCGATCCCTCCACAATGGTAAAGTGACAACCATAACCTCATAACCGAGCATAACCTCTGTATATTGTGTGAACTCTCAGTTATCTAACCAGCAGTAGTAGCCTCAGCATGATTCCTAGATCATTACCTACCAAATGCACCACCCAAAACTAAACCCACTCCGGAGAAACCACCCAAGGATAAAGTACCATCAAAACTCTAAGAAGCCCACTGTCACCCAAAACAAACAAGGTCAACGAGTTACAGTCAGGCCTCACTGCCACCCCTTTTCTGCTCCAATGGAGATACTAATGACCACAATGAGATTTCCTGTCTAATAGATCCATTACCTAGTAATCCTGCCATTGAACCCACTGTCCATTATAAAGCAAGAAAGCATTTGGCAACCAAAGCACCTTAGTAACTGCCATCAATAAAGCCATGAAGCAATAACCATGTAGACTGTAGGCCAATGAGCCTTCATATACCAACACCAACCCTTCCAATCACATTACTTTAACAATGGGCAGCATCCGCCAATCTTCTCCTTATCCCTGTCAGCCATAAACTGTAGACATTGCAGATAAATCCTCCTTGACCACTAGAATGCCTCACCTTGTTAACAGACCTGAAATGAATAACCCAACAATCCATACCAGCAATCTCCTACCCACTGATGGCTGCCACACCCATACCATACACTTTACTTGTAAAAGCTACACTGGAATCCTGCCACAAACATCTAATCCTTCTACCCTAGCCTGACACACCTCATCTAACAGCTCAATCAACCATACCACTGTCACATCCACCAAGTGAAAATGGACCCTATTCTCAAAGTCCCACATGCCTCCTCCAGTTGTCCTATCCTTCTGACGAAAAAGCTAGAAACCAGTCCCCAGAAGTATGCACCAACCCACATTTGCAAACAAATGCAAATCCCCATAACAATGTAACGCACCTATCAAAATTCAGCAACATCCTTAATGCACTGCTTGCCCTTGGATTTCCCCTTTAAAACTTTCAGTGTGTCACCTTCACACCCAATCATGGAACAAACTGTAAACATCTCCTACAAGACAAAACCAAACCCTGCTTTATCCTTATAACTTCTGCCTAACCCCTGAAGCAAACAAAACAACCAACATGCCCTCCCCATCTGTCCCCTGTACCACTGGATACCTACCCACATGCTTCCATGCCACCCACAAACATGCCGCAGCTCCAGCCCCTTCCACTTAGCAATACTGACAAGAGCAAGGCTGAATCCTGCTGTAACCCAAATGCCATGCACTACTTACCTAATAACACCCCAAGGTCCATTGCTAGGAGTCCCAAAACAAAGCCTTGCTTAAGCCTCCTAACTCCAACCTAACCTTCCCATTCCTCACCTATCCCGAAAACACATCCATATACTTTCCATGGCCCAACAACCCCTACCTATTGTTATACTACTGCATCACCTCCCAGTAGAGTAATGGAATGAATATCAAACAAACCCCAATAATCTTACCGTCCCTACCTTCCTATACCAAACCTTCATAATCCCTTCCTCTATAAGAGGCAAACAGTTCTACCCATTCACTCCCCCCACCACAGAAAAAAAAAACATGTACTGTGTCTTACCCAATTGCATGAAATGACAGCTGATGCAATACCCATAAACTAATGAAAAAATTGCACCTCCAGTCTTTTTGGCCTATGGAAAGACACATTTTATTTACCTCCAAAAACTCCCTTCACCTCAGCCATCCAAACTTAGCAAGATTGACAAGGCCAAGACAGCATCCTTCTGCAACCAAGCCACCATGCAAAATCATGAACATAACATCCGGTTGTCCCCCGCCCCAAGGGACACCACAACTCAAACCTCCCAAGCCATAGTTCACTATTTGGAATTCCTGATTCCAGATGTTGAGCCCCATTATATAAATTAACTCAAATTATCAACATAACTCCCCCATTCCAAGCCTGTCATCTTGGCATAAACTCCCTACCCCTAAGACTTGCTTAGGTAATCACTTAGCCAAAACCCAAAGTCCAACCCAACCACAGTTATGACTCTGCCCCACCTGCAGACGGTCCCAAACTCCCCCTAATTACCCAGCACCTGCCTCACCTTGCTCCTGACATGTCACATCCCTACCTGTCACAGCACTACTGTCATACCACACAAAATCTGACCAGCCTAAATCCGCACATGAAACATGTCCATACCTGTGACCTCTCCACGTACTACCACAGAGGCCAAACATCCCTGGCAGTAACATCCATCTCCTGACAAGACCAACCATCTTCGTGCCAGAGAGTGATACAAACAACACGACCTCAGTGGGTAGCCTTCCAACAGCTGAAGCACCCACACCAAACCACCATCTGTAAAGAAAAGATATATGTAAATCCTCTGAAACCATAACTTTAATAGTTTACTTCTACTGCCCAAGACATTTCCCAAACTACCAAGCAAAGACCCTTCATAAACCTCTGATCCTGGCTCACCACCAATGTGACAAAATCTTTCCTACATGAAGAAATCCACCCCACGAACCACCCTCCATGCCCTAAATGCACCAGCACCAAACTATCCCCACCCTAACAGCACCAGGGCAGCACCCTGCCAAGTTCTAAACAACACATCTCCCAGCCTCTTGGAGCAAGCGGTCTCATCATTTTTAATGGTGAATTGCATAAGGACACGTAAGCCTATATAATAAAGATCTGCAAGACAAGCATTCCAATACTTTTGCTGTAATATATTACTAACTTCCAAAGTTAGGATTGTCTTTCATTTTGAGAACATGCCATCAGAACTGTACAAAATGTTGACGTTTTTAAACTAACTTTGAAAATCCATATATAGGATTACACCGATTTCATGATGTATGCCTCTAACTAAGAAGAGTATTCTGAAAGCTTATACCCAAACATTACCATCTGCTAAAGCTGACTGAAGTCCATTTAGGAAACATTTCCTCATAACTTCAGTAGAACTGAATATTTGAAAAGAAAAAAAAAAAACAACATTTTTCAAACTTGTCATAACTTCACTATCCTTACATGCCACTGTCCCAAAAGTTGATTTCAGGGAGAAAAGTAGAGTGATAACACAGAGTTCAAGCCAGAGACCCAAAGCATGAGTATTCTAAAACACAGTTTCAATATAACTACACAAAACTCACTTAAGTGCTACACATCTATCAACATCCTTAAAAGCGCGCTCCCTTATGTCAACAATCAAACATCAAAGTAATCCTCCATCGGAAACCCCTAAGTGCTATTAACCACCAAGGTCATGAGTTTATGTTTAATGTTGTAATATTTTCCTCATAACTTAACCAAATTTCAGCAAAAAATCCTATTTGGGACCTCACCCATTGCACTTTCATTCACCTCAAAAAAAAAAAAACTACCATATTCATACTCAATGTTTCTTGATCACAGTCTCCCACTTCCTGAATTTATGCTGCTTCTTGTCCAAATTCACATTCCTAACTCCTGAATCACTCCCCTTCTTCTTACCTCATAAGTTCAGGGTCAGCAATATAACATCCTGAACGTATATGCGATATTTGTTGCTGTGCCATTCTCTTTCACTTCCTAAATTCAGGATCACTACTAACTGTTCCATTCACTGATCTTCTAAAGTAATCTTCAGGTTAACATACCTGCCATATTCATCTTCAGTACCTCAAAACAGGAGAGCTGAGAGAAACCTTTCCCATGAAGTCGGCGCAACCAGAAGTACAGCTATGTCTCTATGCTCATGAGCGCACACAGCGCCTGTGCAGCGGCAACCACGCTTCACCTCACCCTGGGCCCATGAAAACCATTTGCGGCTTGGCTGTGGAAATTACCTCAGTGAGTGACTGCCCGAAATCCCCACCACTAACAATTCCCAACTCAGCCAACTGATATATGGGTCATAAGCACTGGAAGACACAGCGACCTGGCAAAGAAGCACCGCAGCCTGAGCTGCCATACGTCCGAGCAAAAGTCAGCACAACAAGAGCACTATTTTAATGTAATGTAAGGCATCACCTCTACCTCCAGAACCACACAGACACACCTGCACTCACCGACCCACTCACACACATGCCCGAGCACCTTCCACCCACCACCCACCAGCCACTAGTCCTCACCCATGATTGTCAGGGCTGTATTCCCTAGCTGTCTGCATTGCCCCCTTATTTTTTTTCTGGCGGGGACCACATTCCTCGGTTTAATAACCGCTCATAGAATCAGCACTCCTAAAGCAGACAGGGACAGATACAGAACTTACCTGCACGTTTATAAACTTAAGAGTCTCAAGGATGACTTGTGGAAATGGACTACTTATCTGAAACTTGCACAGGATAAGTTTTGGAAGGAACAACCCCATAAAATCTTAATTTTAAGAGATCAATCCTGCATCGCTATACAGTAATTTGTATAGCCTCTTAGTTACATACAGCTGACAGTCAGCACCAGAGTGGCCCTTCAAACTAGTTACTGAGCAGAAAAAAGCAAGAACATGCAGCCATTTAGGAAGAAAATGCAAGAAAGAATAAATCATCCCTAAAGTCTGCCTAGAACACCAAAATAATCTCAAGACAAAGCTCCAGCATAAAGCAATTGCCCAGCCAAACAAAACAGCCCATTCTTTCCATACAACGACAATGTACTACAAGTCCACAACTGTAAATCCACATGCCTCTGTCACCCCAGTTTCCCCGTCAGCTCTGTCCGTCATCTCTACTCCTCAATAACCCTTAAACAGCCTACAGCTAACCAAAAGCACACACACACAGAAAAAAAAAACCTTTATGAAGTTAATAACTGCACATACTGCACCCTTTCTCCATATAATAATGCTACCTATATACTGAAACTTAAGCCTCCCCCCCCCCCATTCCAACCATTGTTCATCCAAGGCCTACTTGTACCAGCAGTACCTACAGGCCACTCTGGACGTAAACTCACAGTAGCAAGTTCATGCCAAAATGTGATTACTTACCCAGCTACACTTGTCTAACCCCTAAAGCCCCCTTACCTCATTTCCTCCCAATCATCCCTCCCTCCATTTAACCCTTTCACCTCCCCAACCCACTTAACTCCCACTAATATATCAATCTCACCCCTCTTGAAGATGTCCCAGGATGACTTGGTTTGTTGCCAAACCTCATTTACTACAGCTTAAGAGAAAGACTTTCAGTTAGCATCTGGTAAGTACAAACGAACAGTAGACGTGGACCTCATTTATTCCAGAATAAATTAAAAACAAATGTCTAGAAATTAAATGAAGCTAGCAGCTGTAATTTTAAGTAATATTTCTAGCTGACTTGATACTCACTGATAAAATAAATACAGTAACTAAATTAAGCATGTCGTACTTATCATAACTACCTAGTGATTCTGAAAAATTGTCCCCCATTTTTCCAACCAACCTCATTTAATGTAGCTTTGGGATGATTCTGAATGGTTAACATTACTTATGCCAACCATATGCCTGTTTATAAATACAAAAGAATATATGTTTTTCCATATTGGTTTATGTACATGAGATGGAGGGTGGTGCTTTTATGTTTATAAAATACACAATAAATTGCAAATGTTGATTTGTCTTTATGTAGCTTTAATAAGCTAAGTTTAAAAATATATTCATGAAATATATGCAGGATGCAAAAAGGACTCATAAAATAACTGGTGCACTGATTCTTTGACGATTAGTTGATGATTGTTAATTGCACAGATTGACATTTCTTACAGGTCTCTGTCCCTTTCCCTGAGATGCAATGACTGCAAAGTTAGTCGCAAATAAGTGAGGCTGAGGCTGTCAGAGGTTTCTGTCAGCACTGAGGGTGTTGGGTAAAATCTTTCCTCCTTGAGTTGGAAATTTGCAAAAATGTTGGTTCAGTTATTTTTTTCCCTCCTTCGAATAATTTTCAATGAGGTGATCTTTTAAAGGCAAGAATCTTTGCAGCATATTGTGGGTTTTATTGGGGTGGGGGGGGGGTTATTAGTCTGAGCAGTTGTTATTCTACTCATGTATAACTTGTGAAGGAATTTTTGTATTTTTGTCATGCCATCTTGTTGCTTCCAATATAAAGTGAACATTCTGTGACAAATATGCAAACCTGACATCAGAAATCACAAAGAAGCATTTGTCAAAGCTGCTATTTTATGTTGTGAATAGTCAACAAACACATACCCACATGTTACTTAAAATATAATCAGCTCTGAGATTGCAATTCCTCTGAGAAAATGTAAGTTTGCTTTCCTCTTTTGTTTGTAAAATTTATAGAAAAGCAACACTTTCAAAACAGTATTTGAAACTGACTGACTCGGGTACTTGTACTTTTAATGGAAACATGTTATGCTTAAGCAAGTTGAGTCGGTAACCCTTCACCACATCTACTGCTATGCAAGCACCATCTTATCCAAAATTGCGTTTGCATCTGCATGCTACTAATACAATCAAACAGGCAAGGTGTCTCTCAAGTTAACAAAAAAAAAAAAACAATTATATGCTGAACACATTCCAGCACAACTTTTCTCAACAGTTTCTCACAGCACTCCTCATCTATGAATATCCCCTGTATCTTTTTTATTATTTGGTATGTTTTTTCCATATTGTTTTGAAAGTAGAAACATAAGTTCCTTAATATACTTCAGTAGGGATCTGTAAGCTATACTGTATAACCCACTGTGCTGTGCAATCATTCTAAATGCATGCATTTAGGAAGATGGCTCAGATACATATTGCAAACGTGTGCATATTATTTTTTATATTGTATGGTACATCAGTGGTTCATTTGATATGGGTAGTTTCCCATACGTTGAGTAGGAAAGGGAGGGTGACAAAATCAGAAAGAGTATACGTGTTTAGGCAGTAGTGTGACGTTGACAAATGCAGAACATAGTAGAAGAACAAAGAAGGAGTACTTGGACAATGGCTGAGAAGTATTACTCTGCAGTGCAAAAAAGTAAGGGTAGTAAGATGGGGTAACTGCAAGTAATAATGCATGAGGGAAGGGTGGACATTGCTGGTGAGACAGGGTCTAGGAATAAAATGTTCAGGAGTGACAAAGAAGGGAGTGATGGGAATGAAATGGCAGTCAGATGGGAAGAAAAACACCGAATCAAGAATGGAACATGGTTGCAGCCAAGGTTGAAAAGTCAGGTTGACAGTCCTGGCTATTAAGACAGAAGCGGGGGGGCTGTTGGACTAACACAGGATATCATCCACCAGATACAACCAGAGGGGAGGATGGTAGAGTGGTGGAGAGAATAAAGAAATGGATTAGAAAGATGGGGGTAACACTCATAAGAGTTACAAGTCTTCCAGAAACAGACTGGGAGATTCCTAGCTCCAATGCAGAGAGGGATCAGGAGCTGGTAGAGGTCTTGAACCATGAGAAAATCAGCCAACCCAATAAGGGTTGGGAGGGTGGCCTAATGGTTAAGGTGTTTGCCTTACAAGTACAAGGTGCAGGGTTTGAGTCTCACAAGGGATAATTAGCTGGGCTTAAAATGGCTTGCAAGGGCAGTTAGCTTAGTACTAACCTATAAGAACCTAACTGATGAAGGGCTCTAAAGAAAAATTATGGACATGAACCTTATCAGTGCAGTGAATGTCATGGATGTCCAGGCTAAGCCACTTTTGGCTAACAGTCATGCCATTGTATGGTTCACAGTGGGGAAGTGGTAAAATAAAATAGAATGTATGATGGGGAATTTTAGAAGAGAAGATTAAGCTGTGCAGCAGGAGTTAGTCAAGCACAACTGAGGACACTGGGAGGGAATCAGCGAAGTAAATAGCAGGAGTGAGTCAACTTGAAGACCCATAGTCATGAACAAGGTTGCAAGGAAGAGACAAAAAAGGCAAAAACATAAGAGGATTAATATGGCTATATAAGAATGTGAGACTAGCAATTAGGGCAACATATAGGACCTACAAGATATGCAAAGTAGGGGGAGGTGGATGAAGCAAAGTACAAACAGGCTAGCAGAAATGCAGAAAACATGGTAAGGACTGCAGAGGTTAAAGATAAATGGGAATTAGCAGAAGGGTTCAAGAAAAAAAGCAGATTTATTTTAGAAATGCGGCAGAAACAAGAAAGAGAAGGACAAAACAGGCCAGGATGAGCAAAAATGGGGGGGGGGGGATCACAGATGTCTGGAAAAAAGTACTGAATGCATACTTTACATCTGTCTTCACGAAGGAAAGCAAGGGAAGGTACTACATTGAGAAGAAGCATGTCAAGATGTTGAGAACAGAGGCCAGAAGTCATACTAGAGAGAAAAGAGGTTCAGAGGGAACTGGCTGATGTTCATCGTGTTTCACTGTTGCAGTCATTACTCTTGGGTTATCCTGCTGGCAGGTGACCCGCGGTCGGCCAGAATTCCAATGTCTAGGTCCGGCCTCGGTTGCTGTCGCCTCTTCCCTGACGTCAGTGCGCCAGGGGTATAAAAGATGCAGCTGACGCCATTTTCTTCAGTCTTTCTTGCCGCGCGGTGTCCGAAGCAAAAGCAGTTCGCAAGTGCCGGTCGGCCGACTCCTGAGATTTTCGCAAACGAATTTCAGATCTGAAGTCTTCATTAAAGCTAAGTACCCCGTTGGGGAAACTTTTTTCTTGCTCCAGACCGATGTCAGAAAAAGTTAACAATTGTATTTCTTGTCGGAAGCAAATACCTCATAAGGATTATCACTCTTACTGTATTCCTTGCCTAGGCCCTGATCATAACGTTGCTAGCTGTCGTTTTTGTGCTAGATTCAACAAATGCACTATTAAGCATCACTTTGATTTTGCTTATCATTACTTTGGCCGAAAATTCAATTACATAATGCCGTCGGAACAACCGACGACTGGAGTTTCTAAAAAATGCAAGGAAAAAGAGAAGGACAGGCATCCGAGATCCAAAACCAATGACGAGGCTTCCGCTAAGCCAGTCGCCGGTTCGCCGGTTCTCAGTGAGGTGCTTTCGCAGCCCCTGACACCCGCTACCTCAGAGCCACAGGCCACTGACGACTCCCACGTGGAGCCAGCTAGGCCTCTGGATACTCAAGGTATTGGACACTCGGAAATCTTTCCCTCAGATGGGTCAGGGCCGCTGAGCAGGCATCGGCTTCTGAGGGTGTTTTCAGACCTACACAGTTATATGTAAAGCCTTCTTCAGCCTCAAAAGCAAAGACTACAGCAGCTTTAAAGACAAAGAAACAAGTACAGCATTCTTCAGAACAGCTTCCATGCCTAAAAAAACAGATGCTCAAAATGGCCGAAGACCTTATTACCTTGATAAGGGGTTCCCATCCCCCTCCTAACAAAAGGCCTAGGCAAGAGACAGACTATGACTCTTCAGATCAGGTTTCCATTTCCTCAGACTCCTCTTCTGTACAGGAATACTCTCTTTCTCCCTATGAGGATTCTGATGCTGAAGAATCCATTCCTTCAGCCTCTCCTCCTGAGGATTTTTCTTTTGGGGAAACCCTGCATACCATGAGGGAACACTTCCACTGGGAGAGCCAAGATTATTCAGAATCAAAGAAAAGGCTCAGAGATTTTCTTTGACTTCCTCAGCACAGGCCTCTTGCTATTCCCCCTGTGCTAGACATTGTAGATGATGTATTCTCAGAGTCCGGCCTTTCTCCAGATTCCTTACCTCCAGATTCTGTTAAGCCAGACAAATATTACAGGGTTCCTGATTCTCATAAATTTCTTTATAAAAACCCTACTGCTGACCCAGAAACTATTTCTCAGGGTCCCAAGGAGGTTAAGGCCGCTACTGCTAAAAACCTTGTTCCTTCTGACAGGGACTCAAGGGCACTAGACAGATGGGGAAAAAAGGTTTACACTTCTGCTACTTTGGCTGTGAGGGCTTTAAATTGTCAATTTCATATGATTAAATATCAGCAATACTTAATGTCAATGTTGAAACAGAAAATGTTGACTAATTCTGATTGTACAGAAAATAAGGAAATACAGGATTTATTGCATGCAACTGAACAAGTGGGAAAACATACATTGCAATGTGGTTTTGATTCTCTGGAGGCCTCCTGCAGGGCCGCAGTTATGGGTTCTGTCATTAGGAGGCACGCTTGGTTAAAGGAACAAAATCTGCCTGATCATGTTAAAGCAAAATTATTAGATGCTCCATTACAGCATGATACTTTATTTGGTGTTAAAGCAGAGAAGGTTTTGAAGAAAATGGAGGACAAAGCGAAATCTATGCAAACAGTAAAGGATTTCTTACAGGTTCAGCCACCAAAATTTAGCAGGAACTGGCCTGCAAAAAATTGGTCCTTTCCAGTGTCGGGCAGGCCACAAAGAGGCAGATACAGATGTCCCAGAGGCAGATGCCAGCCCCAGGGCTCATACAGGCCAAAACAGTGGGGTGCTTCTACCTCCAAAACTGGAGAAGACAAAGCACAGCCATACAGGAAACAGTCCCAATGACTTGCCTCTGCCAGCACCAAACACTTATCTTCTTGCAGCCCCCTTAGGGGGAAAACTAGCACTTTTCTCTCAAAATTGGCACATGATCACCCAGGACAAATTGGTATTGAATATAGTGTCCCAGGGCTACAGGTTCCACTTTCACACCCTGCCATAGGCAAAAAGTACGCCGAACCTGCCACACAATCAATGGGCAGAGGCACAAAAACAAGTTTCGAGTCTTATGCAAATCAGGGCCATTCAGCAAGTACCACAGCAAGAGCAGGGACAAGGATTTTACTGAAGACTTTTCTTGGTCCCCTAGAAAGGACAAAACCTGGAGACCAGTACTGGACCTGTCTGTTCTAAACACGTTTCTGGACGTTCCAAAATTCAAAATGTTAACTCTGCAGCAGCTTCTGCCCATGCTGGGCAAGAAGGCTTGGGTAGTAACTTTGGACTTAAAAAAGGCATACCTGCATATACCAATCAGACAATCTTGCAGAAGATACCTCAGATTCATAGCTGGCTCAATGCACTACCAATTCTCTGCACTGCCCTTTGGCTTATCTACTGCACCCAGGGTCTTCACAAAATGCCTGGCACCAGTAATTGCATTTTGCAGACAAAGTAATTCAAATTTATCCCTACTTGGACGACTGCCTTATACAAGCAGAGAACAAGGACACTCTACTAAAGCATCTGGCATTCGTAAAAAGATTATTAATTTGCCTAGGGTACACAATAAATGAAAAGAAATCGAAACTAGTACCCTCTCAAGAGATAATATTCCTGGGTGCAAGCTTAAATACAACTGCCCAGATGGCTTATCTCACTCCAGACAAACAAAGACAACTAACTTCTTACCTCAAAATGTTGGCAACAAAGACCCAGTTATCTGCAAGAAAAATTCTGCAGGCTTTGGGCTTCATGGCATCCTGCATACTGCTAATTCCATATGCCAGACTGCATATGAGGAAACTTCAGTGATACCTAAAAAGTGTTTGGACTCAACATTGTCAAAACCTGGAAGCATTAATTACCCTCATTCCTTGCCTACAACCGGAGTTTCGATGGTGGGCTCATGCCTGTCACCTCAACAAGGGACAGCCTTTCACTCTACCCACAGCCAGGCAGACAATAACAACAGATGCATCAGACTATGCCTGGGGAGCACACATGGCAGGAAAATGTATTCAGGGCACATGGCCCACAGGTCAAATGCATCTACATATCAATCAAAAAGAGATGCTAGCTGTTCAGAATGTCCTGACAGCCTTCAAGGATTTACTCCGTCCAGGACAACTACTGATAAGGACGGACAATACTATAGTCATGTGGTACATAAACAAGCAAGGAGGCACACATTCCTACCCCCTCTGCAGACAAGCCATGACTTTATGGAACACAGCATTGACTTATCAAGTACACCTGCAAGCACAATTCCTGCCAGGAAAGAACAATACTCTGGCAGATGAACTAAGCAGAAACCTTACGGATCCCCATGAATGGAAACTGGATCTACTAGTGTTCAGCATGATAACAAAGGAATGGGGATGCCCAGACATAGATCTATTTGCCTCCCCTCACAACTGTCAACTACAGAAATTCTGCACAAGGACATCACAAGCAAGCATGGAAAGTGGATGCTCTATCATTCAACTGGAAAAGTCTAACAGTATATGCCTTTCCTCCTCTGCCTTTCCTCCCCAAGGTGCTCCTAAAGGTCAGACAAGAGAAGCTAAGAATGATCCTGATTTCCCCAGACTGGCCACGCCAGCACTGGTACCCAATCCTAAAACACTTGTCTCAAGGCCCAGCCTGGACACTGCCTCTTATCCCTCACTTACTGACCCAGCGAAACAATCAGATTCTGCACAGCCAACTCAGGACCCTAAATCTGGCAGCATGGCAGATAATGTAACCATTCAAAACACTCCTCTCTCTAAAGCAGAGATGGATGTTATTTTGGAGGCCAGGAGGCCCAGTACCAGAAAATCTTATGCAGACAAATGGAAAAGATTCTGTGCTTGGAACCATGCACAAGGATTTGACACATCTGTACCAAATATTCCTCAGATTTTACAATACCTAACTGAGATGCTGAACAAAGGCCTATCCTTTTCATCAATTAAAATTCATGCCTCAGCCATTTCTGCTCATTACAATACAGAACCTCCTATTTTTTCCCATCCATTGATAAGGCAGTACCTCAGAGGGGCCAAAAACATAAGACCTCCAAGGAGAGCCCCAATACCTGCATGGGACCTCAATTATGTCTTGGAAAAACTCACACTGCTGCCTTTTGAGCCAGCCAATACAGCTGATATAAAATTTTTATCTTGGAAAACAGCTCTGCTCCTAGCAATAACATCTGCAAGACGAGTTTCAGAGTTACAGGCACTCATGGCTGTGGAACCTTTAATCATTTTCCACCCAGACAGGGTTTCTCTAAGAATGAACCCTACATTTATGCCTAAGGTAGTGTCCAGTGTGGTCCTCAACCAAACTATTCATCTACCTACCTTTTATCCAAACCCACAGAATAAGGGTGAGAGACTTCTGCATTCTTTGGACATACACAGACAACTATGCTTCTACTTGGACAGAAGTAAAGCTTTCAGAAAAACTGAACAACTTCTAGTGGCATATGCTGCAGCATCTCAAGGAAAGCCTATCTCAAAACAGACTATTTCAAAATGGATAAGCCACTGCATTCGTTTCTGCTACTCACAACATGGCAAATCAGTGCCCAAGGCCATTAGACCTCACTCTACCAGGGCAGCAGCCACTTCAGCAGCCTTTCTCAGAGGAGTACCAACTAAAGACATTTTAGAGGCTGCAACTTGGAGTTCAGTGCACACTTTTACAAAGCACTACCATTTACCTCTCTACTCTAAATCCAGAGCAGGCTTCGCCACTGCAGTTTTGCAAGGCCTTATAGCCTCTCCTAATCCTCTTTAAGACCAGTCACCCAGCCTTAGCTTTGGGATTCAACCCAAGAGTAATGACTGCAACAGTGAAACACGATGAACATAGTACAGTTGTGTACCTACCATAAATGTAGATGTTCGAGTGTATTCACTGTTGCAGTCCAGGTTACCCACCCTCCATCCCCCTCTTTGCTGGGACTTACTTATACTTCTCTATCTTATACAACCTATGTGGTGTATTTGCTTGTAGATTAAGGAAATGTTTATTTACTGCATGCATAATTATTGGCATAATATTTTTAGCCTATTTTGGGGGCACCTGACATCTGGGGCTAGAAAAACTAAAGAAAATGGCGTCGGCTGCATCTTTTATACCCCTGGCGCACTGACGTCAGGGAAGAGGTGACAGCAACTGACGCCGGACCTAGACTTTGGAATTCTGTCCGACCGCTGGTCGCCTGCCAGCAGGATAACCCAATGACTGCAACAGTGAATACACTCGAACATCTACATTTATGGTAGGTACACAACTGTACTTTGTTGTGAAGCATACAACACAATGAACAGATAAACTGTCTCTCAAAATCCTTAGAAATATGGCCAGTGTGTTGGCAGACACACAAAAGATATCTTCAGAGATCACTGGATATTGCATAAGTGCCAGAGGGCTGGAGGACAAGAGATTTAGTACCTTCTTAAAAAAGGGAAGTGCAGAAAAAGTCTGGACAAGTGCAGTTTTGTTAACAGTGATGTCAGGGGAAAGTCAAGGAGAAGATCCTGAGAGGAAGGCATGTAACATTTCTAGAGGATAACAATTTCCAGACAGCAAGAAGAAGCTGTCAGTCAAATCTTATCCAGCTATAAGACTGAGTTATTGGAGGATGTGACTTGGGAGCAGATATAGTCTACCTGGACTTCAGCAAGGCCTCTGACTTAGGCCCACACCTAAGGTTGATATGAATGTTGAAGGGGTTGGTAGCAAGACCAAGGCTGAGGAACTGGATAGCTGTGTGGTTGAACTGCTGGACACAAAGTATTATGGTGAGAGGGATAATGCCAGGAATTAGAGAAATAACTACTGGAGTACCACTGGGGCTTGTCCTTGTCCAGAACTCTTCAGCGTTTTTGTCTCAAGGCATGCCTGAAGGAGAAGACAGCAGGATCATTCCCTTTGTCAAAGGCACATGGGTACAGCTGTGGAGAATGGGGGCAACAAAAGAGCAAACATTTGGAAAGGCTGAGCAAATGGGCAGAAAGGTGGAATTTAAGGCTTAAGTGGCAATGAATGCAAGTTACTGTACTTAAACTGGTGTGAGGTATCGACTAAGAAAAGTGGAACTGATGGCAAAGAGGAAGAGAGGAAACTGGGTGGTGTTGATTACATCTGTACTAGACAACTGGTAGCACAAAGAAAGTTCAGTGATAGCATCAGCAAGCACAATTTTGGGGTGTATCATCAAGGGGAAAGATTCCAGAAGCAAAGAAGTAATGTTAACACACTACAGGATTTTAATCAGACCACACCTTGAGTACTGTATGCAGTTCCTGAGGCCTTAATATAAGGGAAAAGACCTCAGGCTGATGGAAGTAATTCAGTGCAAAATGACTAATAAAGATCTGTGGGATAAAAAGGAAGGAATATGGGCCAAGAGCTAAATGACCTATAGTTCTAGTCACTGAAACCAGAAGAGAATGGGAAACATGATATTTATGCCCAAAATCATGTCATGAAGATGTAAAGGGGTCATTTAGAGCAGAACAGCAATAGGCTGGCACATGGAGCAGATTTTATGGACCGACTACTCCCTGAATCTCTGAAAGAATTTTTTCACAAAGATGGTTGTGAATTTAGGAAATGGATTACTGGAATGGGTGATGGAGACGGAATACACAGATGCATTCAAAAAGTCATGGGACAGATGAAAAAAGAGTAAGGAAGAAGACAAGGGTTGAGAGGAGAGACTGGACAGTCTTAATGTTGCAATGCAATGTAATACAGTCCATCAGGAACTAGCTCTAAACATTTCATACTGTTCATTCTTTCATTAACTGGAATTGTGTTTGATCACTACTCATAAAACTTTTCCAAAGAACATGTACAGACTCTAAAATTCACATAGCCCTTATTTTTTGATTAACAACATTTGTGGCATATCTTAACAAAAATTCTGAGTTTGCAGCATGGTAACAAAATATTCTCCTTTGTGGATGCTTATTTATAGTTAATTACATTTTCATTAGGAAAACTGTATTGGTCATCAATAATACATTTCTAAAATGCAATCTAATCAGCAAACGTAGTACACTATACAATAACAATGCTTCTTAGATGGACTATGAAAAGAAATGATGAGCTAAAATAGACCCCCCCCCTATAGGAGATCAGTGTGTGATTATTCCCAAACACCTAGGGCACCGGTACCTCTCTGCTTACTCTCTCAGGATGACTGTTTAACTACTCTTCTATCAACTCAATATATTTATGTAGGATTATTTCAATGGCTTTTTCATGAAAAGAAAATATGGCTGACCTGAAAGCACAGTGAAAAACACATAGAAACCATCAACTTGAAATCCTAGCACTTTATAATCCCAAATGCAACTGAAACTTGTTACACACTTCCTTTTCTAAAGTTGTTTTGGAAAGGATCACAGTACTTTATTCCATTTTAATCTTCTCAAAGTAGCTCCAGGATATAGTGTGCCATGGATTTTGAGACATAACCTGGAACACTTAATGAACAGTACTTTAAACGCTCCTCACTCTTATTCTTGCCTTTGTATACTGGTGAGGTTAGTACAATTTTTTCTAGCATGTCCAGGTTCCTTTGTTTCACTCTTACCTGCATTATTTGTGGCCGATGACTTATTCTCCAGTACTGGGATGTATAACCCACTAGATTGAACAAGATCTTGTTTTATCTTTGATTTTATGATTATTTTGAGTAGGTATGATAATGTATACTTTGCATTTTATGAAATTTTAAGCAGCATTTATGTTGATTTTATGCTTTAGTTGGAGAAAGATGTATGAACCCGATCACCTGAGTTGAGGTAGTAGTGTGGGTAGATCCCATGTAGAGAACCAGATCACCTGAGTTGAGTTAATAGTGTGGGTAGCTCCCATTTAGAGAACCTGATCACATAATTTCAGTTAGTAGTGTGGGTAGATCCTATGAAGAAGGATGGGGATGAGGAGCTGAGGTAAAGTTTTCCATCCTGGTGGAAAGAGGTGGTCTGGTCATCTTTGCAGCTGGCACCTGTTGGAGGAGAAGCTCTGTAGCATCCAGTATTGTGTGCATTATTCTACCAAGCTGTTAATGGTGGCCTTCATGGTGTGTGTGTGTGTGTGTGTGTGTGTGTGTGTGTGTGTGTGTGTGTGTGTGTGTGTGTGTGTGTGTGTGTGTGTGTGTGTGTGTGTGTAAGCAAGCATATTTTAGAGGAAGTCAGAGACAGTCCTTCAGGTGGCACAAGTGCATGTACCACCAAGGTAAGATTAGCATAGGCAGTTAGGGTTTATCCATAAATGCAGACAGCCCTAACTGGGGGGGGG